>NC_048300.1:52607339-52686560 GCF_013100865.1 Trachemys scripta elegans | reverse complement strand
CGACTTAAAGGGCCCTTTAAACCGGTTTCTTTACACCACCTCCGACGAGGGGATTAGCGATAAAACCGGCCTTTGCGGGTCGGAATTGGGGTAGTGTGGACGGAATTCGATGTTATTGGCCTCCGGGAGCTATCCCACAGTGCTTCATTGTGACCGCTCTGGACAGCGCTCTCAACTCAGATGCACTGACCAGGTAGACAGGAAAAGACCCGCGAAGGTTTGAATTTCATTTCCTGTTTGCCCAGCGTGGAGAGCACAGGTGACCACGCAGAGCTCATCAGCACAGGTAACCGTCATGGAGTCCTCCCAGGATCGCAAAAGAGCTCCAGCATGGACCGAACGGGAGGTACGAGATCTGCTCGCCATATGGGGAGATGAAGCAGTGATAGCTGAACTCCGTAGCAGTAAAAGAAATGGAAAAGTATTAGAAAAGATCTCCAAGGCCATGAAGGACCGAGGCCATAACAGGGACACACAGCAGTGCCGCGTGAAAATTAAGGAGCTAAGGCAAGCCTACCACAAAGCCAGAGAAGCAAACGGAAGGTCCGGGGCAGAGCCGCAAACTTGCCGCTACTACGCGGAGCTGCATGCGATCCTAGGGGGTGCAGCCACCACTACCCCAACCGTGTGCTATGACTCTCTCACTGGAGAAACACACAGGGAAGACGGTTCGGGGAACGAGGAAGATGACGATGGAGGTACTGTAGGTAGCTCACAGCAGCAAGGAAGCGGAGAAACCGGTTTCCCCAACAGCCAGGATATGTTTGTGACACTGGACCTGGAACCAGTAACCCCCGAACTCACCCAAGACCCTCAGGGCACACAGGAGACCTCTGGTGAGTGTAACTTTGTAAATATTTGTAAACATTACAAAAAAAAGCAAGCAAGTCTGTTAACGTGTATGGGGATGGAGCGGAAATCCTCCAGGGACATCTCCAGAAAGCTCTCCTGGTTGAAATGGGGTGATTTTATTAAGGGGGACATTCAGAGGCGCCCGTTCCTGCTATTCGGACCAGAAATGTTCCCCGCTGTTAACCACGCGGTGGGGGGGAGGGGTGAAGTGATCATCCCAGAGAATCGTGTGTGTGTGTGTGGGGGGGGTGGTTTACTTGTGTTTGTGCCGCATGTTAACCGGGAAACCGCAGCCCCCTCCTTTTACATTGAAACCCCATTTTAAATGGACAACCCAATTCATCCTTGAGATGGGAAATGCGCTGCTGTTTGCAACCTTTCCCGCATGTTAAGAAGGTTAAATAAGCCAAAACACTGTGGCCTACGATGGCTGCCTGCAAGCCGAAATATGCGACCTTGTAATGAAAGAGTGTACCCATTGTTCCCTAAAATGTGTCTTTTTTAACCACCTCTCCCTTCTCCTCCACCAGCTGCAAATGTTTCTCCTTCGCAGAGGCTCGTGAACATTAGAAAGAGAAAACGTAAGACGAGGGACGAGATGTTCACGGAGCTGCAGATGTCCTCCCACGCTGATAGAGCACAGCAGAATGCGTGGAGGCAGTCAATGTCGGAGATGAGAAAAGTCCAACATGAACGAGAGGAGAGGTGGCGGGCTGAAGACGATAGGTGGCGTCAGCTTGCAGACAGACGGCAAGAGGCAATGCTCCGTCTGCTGGAGCATCAAAGTGATATGCTCGAGCGTATGGTTGAGTTGCAGGAAAGGCAGCAGGAGCAGAGACCGCCGCTACAGCCCCTGTGTAACCAACAGCCCTCCTCCCCAAGTTCCATAGCCTCGTCACCCAGACGCCCAAGAACACGGTGGGGGGGCCTCCGTCCACCCAGTCACTCCACCCCAGATGATCGCCCAAGCATCAGAAGGCTGGGCTTCAATAAGAGTTAAAGTTTTAAAATGCAGTGTGTCCTTTTCCATCCCTCCTCCCCCACCCATCCCTGCTACCTTGGCAATTATCCCCCTACCTCTGTAAGGAACTAATAAAGAATGCATGAATGTGAAAAAACAATGACTTTATTGCCTCTGCAAGCGGGAGGGGAGGGGAGGGTGGGGTGGGGTGGTTGGTTTACAGGGAAGTAGAGTGAACCGGGTCGGGGGGGGGGTTGGAGGGTTCATCAAGGAGAAACAAACAGAAGTTTCACACAGTAGCCTGGCCAGTCACAAAACTCGTTTTCAAAGCTTCTCTGATGCGCACCGCGCCCTGCTGTGCTCCTCTAACCGCCCTGGTGTCTGGCTGCGCGTAATCAGCGGCCAGGCGAGTTGCCTCAACCTCCCACCCCGCCATAAATGTCTCCCCCTTACTCTCACAGATATTGTGGAGCGCACAGCAAGCAGCAATAACAATGGGGATATTCTTTTCGCTGAGGTCTGAGCGAGTCAGTAAGCTGCGCCAGCGCGCTTTTAAACGTCCAAATGCACATTCCACCACCATTCGGCACTTGCTCAGCCTGTAGTTGAACAGGTCCTGACTCCTGTCCAGGCTGCCTGTGTATGGCTTCATGAGCCATGGCATTAAGGGGTAGGCTGGGTCCCCAAGGATCACGATAGGCATTTCAACATCCCCAATGGTCACTTTCTGGTCCGGGAAGAAAGTCCCTTCCTCCAGCTTTCGAAACAGAGCAGAGTTCCTGAAGACGCGAGCATCATGTACCTTTCCCGGCCATCCCACGTTGATGTTGGTGAAACGTCCCTTGTGATCCACCAGGGCTTGCAGCACCATTGAAAAGTACCCCTTGCGGTTTATGTAGTCGGTGGCTTGGTGCTCCGGTGACAAGATAGGGATATGGGTTCCGTCTATGGCCCCGCCACAGTTTGGGAATCCCATTTCAGCAAAACCATCCACTATTGACTGCACGTTGCCCAGAGTCACTACCCTTGCTATCACCAGGTCTTTCATTGCCCTGGCAAATTGGATCACAGCAGCCCCCACAGTAGATTTGCCCACTCCAAATTGATTCCCGACTGACCGGTAGCTGTCTGGCGTTGCAAGCTTCCACAGGGCTATTGCCACTCGCTTCTCAACTGTGAGGGCTGCTCTCATCTTGGTATCCTGGCGTTTCAGGGCAGGGGAAAGCAAGTCACAAAGTTCCATGAAAGTGCCCTTACGCATGCGAAAGTTTCGCAGCCACTGGGAATCGTCCCATACCTGCAGCACGATGCGGTCCCACCAGTCTGTGCTTGTTTCCCGGGCCCAGAATCGGCGTTCCACGGTATCAACCTGCCCCAGTAACACCATGATTTCCACATTGCTGGGGCCTGTGCCTTGTGAGAGGTCTATGGCCATGTCAATTTCCTCATCACTCTCGTCGCCGCGCTGCAATCGCCTCCTCGCCTGGTCCGGGTTTCGCCTTGGCATGTTCTGGCTCTGCATGTACTCCAGGACAATGCGCGTGGTGTTCATAGTGCTCATAATTGCCGCGGTGATCTGAGCGGGCTCCATGATCCCAGTGCTAGCTATGGCGCCTGGTCAGAAAAAAGGCGCGAAAGTAGTATCTGATGGACCAGGAGAAGGAGGGCGGGAGGGAGGGAGGGCCGAGTGACGACATGGCGTACAGGTACAGGAACAGGGAGAAACACAAACAACTGTCACACAGAATGGTCCCCCCAAAGATTAAACTGGAAACCCTGGGCTTAGCAGGCCGTTGATTTCACGGAGGAAGGGGAAGCAAATGAACACAGAACAAATCTATTTTTTACATCTTAAGGTGGCAGCCGACGCTGCAGCATGAGTGACAGCCATACCAGTATGACGATGACGGATACCAATCATAATATGCCATCATCTGCCAAAAGGCAAGGGGCTGCTGCTGTGTAGCAATGCAGCCCCACGTCTGCCAGCCCCACGTCCGCCAGCACCCAGCATCGCCCTCGGCCTCTTCTGGGTGCTTAGCAGACAATATTGGGCAATTGGCAGAAAATAGTATATTATGACTGGTAACCGTCATCATCGAAACAGTAGCATGTCTGCCCAGGTGGCCATGATTGACAGCCATACCAGTACGACGACGACGGGTACCAGTCATAATATACCATCGCCTGCAAGGGGCTGGTGCAATGCAGCACTACGGCTGCCAGCCCCACGGCTATCACTCATGCTACACCGTCTACCGCCAAAAGGCAGTTAGCAGCTGCTGCTGTGTAGCAATGCAGTCCCACGTCTGCCGGCACCCAGAGGACATATGGTGACGGTGAGCTCAGCTGAGCTGAGCGGGCTCCATGCTTGCCGTGGTATGTTGTCTGCACAGGTAACCCAGGTAAAAAGGCGCGAATCTATTGTCTGCCGTTGCTGTGACGAGGGGGGAGGGGCCTGACGACATGTACCCAGAACCGCCCGCGACACTGTTTTGCATCATCCGGGCATTGGGATCTCAACCCAGAATTCAAAGAAAAGGCGCGAACCGCTTCTCGGCTCGAGCTGTGGCGCAAACGTAGTATCTGACGGCCTAGGGGAAGGAGGGAGGGGGGCCGAGTGACGACATGGCGTACAGGCACAGGGAATTAAAATAAAGAACGGTGGCTGTGCATCAGGGAGAGACACAAACAACTGTCACAGACTGGTCCCCCCCAAAGATTAAACTGAAAACCCTGTTGACGGAGGGAGGGGGAAGCAAATGAATACAGAGAAAATCTATTTTTTACATCTTAAGACGACGGTGCAGCGTGACTGATAGCCCTCGGCATCTTTCTGGGTGCTTGGCAGCAAATACTGGGCGGTGTATGACGATGGTCTTCAGGCCTATTGCACGAGCTGCTGCTCAGGGAAGACTCTGCTAACGTGCGATGACCCGACTTGTAATAGGCCGGCTAACAGTCATAATACACCATTTACTGCCAAAAGGCAAGCCCCACGGCTGCCAGCACCCAGATCGCCGATGAAGGCTACCAGTCTACTGCACCGTCTACCGCCAAAAGGCAGTTAGCAGCTGCTGCTGTGTAGCAATGCAGTCCCACGTCTGCCGGCACCCAGAGGACATATGGTGATGGTGAGCTCAGCTGTGCTGAGCGGGCTCCATGTTGTCTGCACAGGTAACCCAGGTAACCCAGATAAAAAGGCGCGAATCTATTGTCTGCCGTTGCTGTGACGGGGGAGGGAGGGGCCTGACGACATGTACCCAGAACCGCCCGCGACACTGTTTTGCATCATCCGGGCATTGGGATCTCAACCCAGAATTCCAAGGGGCGGCAGAGACTGCGGGAACTGTGGGATAGCTGTGGGATAGCTACCCATAGTGCAATGCTCCGGAAGTCGACGCTAGCCTCGTACTGTGGACGCGGTCTGCCGACTAGAGCACCTAGAGCATTTTATTGTGTGGACATACACAATCGGCTGTATACAACCGATTTCAATAAAACCGGCTTCTATAAATTCGAACTAATTTCGTAGTGTAGACATACCCTTATAGCTTCTAGCCCAGCAGTTACAGTACTTGCATAGGATGTGGGAGACCCAGGTTCAATTTCCCGCTCTCTGCCTTTTTACAAAGCATGGCCCACATGCACGGTCTCTGTTGTACCCAGAATCCTTTGTTCTTTTTCTCATGGAGTCACTCTGGGAATTAGCTCAGTGGTTTATGGGTCACTCATGGGACCAAAATTAATACCTCTGCTGTATAGTTTTGTTCCTGAATAGCATAATTTTCAGTTTTATTTGCCTCTAGCCAAACACAGAAAGCCCAGAGGTCCTGTAAAATGGACCCTATATTTGCCTTCATGCAAGCAAGCAATGCATTGGCCATTCAGCTTTAAAAATGCACCTTGTTCAGCATCTAAGGAAGAATAATGGTTTTCTATTTAGACTGTGTAGTGTACTGCTTAATAATAAATACATTCCTGACATTTTTCAATGATAGTCTGCTTCTAATAAACCCCGTGCTGATCCATGCATTGGCTAGAGTGGGTAATTCATCTTCCTGGGCTGCTAAAACTTTAGCTGAGATTATAAAGACAACATGAATCAGACGTGTCGGTCTCTAAAATAAGCTATTCCCCCTGCTGGTTTGCTCATTTTCACACCATAACAAAATATTGGCCAGTTTACCCTTTGTTTTTTGGCTCCCATTACTAATTTATCCCATTATTAGTCACTCATAAAGGAGGCAGTTTCGAGGCATATCAATGAGGGACCTGTGGGATTTTTTCTTTTTGTTAAAAAAAAAAACTTCCCCCCTTCCCCCACTCCCAAATCTACCTATCGAGCTGTATCACATCCATGTTATTTAATAAAGAGCCTGTAGCCAAGCTCTGACTCCGCTGGAATGAATTGAGTGCTCTAATTTTTTCCTTGATTTGCTACGGAGTGCAGGGAAAAATCATATTATCGTCAAATCTAATTATGGTTCTAGTGGCTCCTGCGGAGTTGGCTTTACGAAGTGGCTCATAAAAGTCTTGCTTGTCATCATGCCCAGGAATATCCTTTGGTCTCGTGAACTAACCAGAGTCTGAGTCATAGTCATAGAGTGTACGGCCAGAACGGACCACCAGCCCAGCCAGCCTGTATATCACAGGTCATCAATACCACCTATCCCCCCCTCACTAAACCCAACGTATCACAGCCCACATGAGACTAGACTCTTACATGCCACAGGGAGAGGCTAGGATGGACCAAGGTACACCGGTGCTCAAGACCCCTGCAGTGGAAGTCATTTCAAATTAGGTGATAAAAAGCCATTGGGTGGGCTGCAGGGTGTGTGAATCAAGTGTGCCCTGCAGCCTGTGACTGAAACATACAACTTCATTACCTGAACTGGATAGAGCAAAAATCTAGGCCTGATGCAGGGCTCCGTGGAACTCCCATTGATTTCAGTGGGGCATTAGATCAGGCCCCCGGTGACTTATTTCTTCACCATTTTTTCCCTGGGTAGCACGTTACCAAGAGGGACTGGATAGTTCACGTGCTTGGTAATGGACTAGGATGCCTTTCACTGGCTCAAACAGGCCCCAGGCAGCAATGAGTGTGTAACCAAGTTATTTCCGTCTGTGCTTAATCCACCCATTTCTAAGTGGATGGTTGTATAAAAATACATAGAAGTGCCACAAATATTGGTACCTTTGCTGACAGGCTCTGCAGAGAGGTCAGAGGTTGAATGGGTGCTGGAGACAGAACAAGCATGGGGGTGGTTCTTCCAGGTCATGTTTGAGGCATTATTAGCAGGGCACTGTGGGAAAGCTGGCTCGGCGGCTGATCAGTAGAGGAACTCTGTTTGTTGCTGTGAACAAATAAATGGATTTATATACCGGGGCTACCTTGAAAAACCATGGGCCAAATCCAAAGTCCTTACTCAGGCAAAACTCCCATTTGCCTGCCTAACATTCACAGTACACTCAAAAGCAGCTCGCTGGGAGTAATTCTTTGTATGCCCCTGTGCTTTTACAGTTAAAGAGTAGAGACTAGGCCTCAGTATGGAGGTTATGAACATAATAGCAATCTCACACATGACTGGGAGTCTGAAGACTTGGCTTTTAATCCCAGTTTTGCCTCAGACTGACTATGCAAGTTATATAGGGCCCGTCTTTTAGCTCCCAGCCTGGATAGCTGTAGCTATCTACACCCTTCAGAACTGTACCAGCTATTATTTGCCAGTGCAGAAAGACATCAGGCTAAGGACCCTCTTTTCATCCAGTTGCTCCTAGCTAGGGTCCCTTGAACCACCATAAATGTTTCTTCTCCCTCCTGGGCACTAGACCTTTCAGATAGCTGTTGACAGAAACTATTATTTATTAAACATTTATGTGGGTTAGTAAATTTCAATTGAACTCTACAAACAGATATAAAACCACACATTCCTTGCCCTCAAAGACCTTACAGACAAACAAGACAAGATACAGGACAACAGGGCAGAAGAAGGAATCAGGAGAGGCCATGTGGAGTTGCGATGGACTCAAGGGAGGAAGGCCTACTTGAAGACGAAGAAGGGATTGCTGGAGGAGGGGGTGTTCGCTTGGTGGATGAGGAGCGGGATCATTCTATGTATAGGAGATAGCTTTGTACCTTCTATCCTACTGAGAGGGAAAAGAAGAAAGCTGGAGGAGTGAGATAAGAGAATGGGAAGCGAGAGGTGAGAACAGAGATAGATGGGGCCAGGTTGTGCAGAGACTTGCGCGGACGAAGAGATTAAATCAGATATGTTAAAATCTAGGAGGCCAATGGAGGGATTCAAAAGGGGTGGGAGGAGGAAGAGAGGAAGATGGCTTTAGCAGCAGCCTTTTGGACAGACTGGAGGAGGGAAAAGGCAAAGGCAGATAGGAGATGATTGGAGTAGGAGAAAAGCAGGGTGTGCACATGCCCCTTCTTAGTTGCTGCTTATGGGAGTCTTTCTCAAATGATTTCTAGCAGTCTAGACCAAGCTTTTGGGACCCAGCCTCTGACCATGACAAGAGGTTACAGAGTTGCGCTTGTCTCAATGGATTGCTATGGTTAAACCTCCACATCCTCTGGGTTGTGACACCAGACATCGGGAGTCTTTGTAACCAGATCAGGAAATATAACACACAAGTTCTGAATCAGAGCAAATAGACGCATCTCATTTCAGAGTTGGCTCACGGATGGGTAGAGATCAGATCGGCTGTAAGAAATTCCCTTTATTGTGCAACTTGTTATTCACGCTAGGGTGAAAACAGTCTCAAAGGTGATCCCGTGCACTCCGAGGGATATCTTCTTATAGCTAATGTACTTTATACAAACCAAATTGGTTTTTGCTTCAAACGTCTCTCCGCAAAGGAAAAATCAATTTCAGGTTACAATGGCTGTGATCTTTCAAGCTAAGGATCCATTGCAAATGTGCTAAGCGGTGGGGATGAGGCGTTGTGTAGCCTGAATGTGTAAAGGGCATGTCCATGCATGAGCTGTGCTCAGATCAAGGTTCGGGTTTTAACCCCCACAACGCTGGGGGTTAAAATACATCATTGAAAATACTGGAAACTGACCTCTGAACAGGCTTGGATCATTTCGGCAAAGCTGAGATGAGGAGCTGCATTACCGAGCTTCCTCTGCAGAGAGACACAAAGACACACTTGGGGGGCTTTCATTGTTCAAATCATGTCTCATTGGCCACAGTCTGTTTGCAGCATGCTCAATAATGCATGATTAAAGTGTGATGCAAACATACTGTACCTTTAAGAATGGAGGCATTGCAATGCAGAGCAAAACCCCAAATCAAGTAGAATTGGAGTTTCGTTACAAACCTGGAACTTGGGCCAAGTTCATTTTGACCGTGGGAGGACTGAAACAGGACTGAATTTTGGCTTCAGGTGGAAGTGATTTCAATCCATAGCTACAGGGACAGATTGCAGCTGACCCTACCTAGGGGACTGAGGCAACATTTCTGTTGGTGTTAGGGTTTCAGAAAGCTATTAACTTGGGACCAGACCTGACCCAACACTGTCCTCCCTTTAAATACATGTTTCATATGACATTGTGTGCTTTTTGTTGTGCACAGCTAGATTCAGCAGAGATATATTTACATGAATTTTTCACATTAATCTACTACATGGCTGTGTATGTGTATTATATACAGGGGGAGACATCAGTTAACATGGCGACATATACAAAGAACAGGTGTGTGTTTGGTGGAGAGGAGGTTTGAAAGGGGGTTGAACAAACATATATGTGAATGTGGACCATATCTTTTGTCAATCATAAAGCACCAATTTGGATTTCCTTAATTGGGCTAGCTGTTATTTAGCACCAAAGATGTAAAAATGCTAGAGAGAAAAAGCAGCAGTCTTACCGGCAAACATCCCAGCAGCTCAAGCACACCTCCGGCTTCAACCTAATCCAGATTTTCATTAGACTCAGTTAGAGAGCATGTGCAAACCATCAGCTGTGACAGTGTTTTACTCTTAAATGGTTCCTAGGCACTTCTAGCCAATAACACAGCAGACACTTGGAAATTCTAACTCCATTAAAGTTGGCCCCTTGGGCTTCACTTTAATCCAGTGATACTCAGGCCTCAGTGCTTCAGGAGCCAAATTAGTGACCGACATTACCCAAACAGCCACAGTGGTGTCAATTCATTGTTTCATTTACTATTTAGATATGTATAATTCTCACAGCAAAATGACTGACCAAGTATTCTACAATTGGCTATTAACATAGTAAAAGCATCCTAATTGATTAATAATTAAATCACACAATGTTTTAATATCATGTGCTGAAAAGAGCCTATCACGGAGTGTGGGGGAGTCAGGGCTCTGCACCCCCCCTCTTCCTGCGATTCACCACGATTCTCAGCCAGCCAGTAAAACAGAAGGTTTATTAGGCGACAGGAACACAGTCCAAAACAGAACTTGTAGTACCGACAACAGGACCCCCTCAGTCAGGTCCATCATGGGGGACAGGGAGCTTAGACCCCAGCCATGGGGCACTCCCTCAGTTTCCCCAGCCAGCTCCAAACTGAAACTCCCCAGCCTCTCCCCGGCCTTTGTCTCTTTCCGGGGCCAGGAGGTCACCTGATCCCTTTGTTCTTCAACACCTTCAGTTGGCACCAGGGTGTCGGCCATTCTCTGTGCAGACACCATCACACTGGCCCTCTTGAGCTCTGCAACAATCACACCCCCTTATACCACCACCCTAGATACTTAAGAAATGCATAGGGGAAACTGAGGCACCCACACAGTATTCAGTGAAAACGTGAACATTCCCACTTCGTCACAGAGCTCCCAAGCCTTGTGGCTCCCAAGCCTCTGTCAGAGTAATACTGGTTTAACCTACCTGCACATGTACCAGTATTATTTAACCCAACAGCTGATGGACTAAACATTGTGTAAAACTCTATGTAGATAACATTGAAACCAGAGCGGAGAATGTAATTAAGAATAATTTATCCATGTGAATTGACCCTTACCTTTAGCAGTTCATGATTCTCTTGAATTTGTTATTAGAATTGTTTTCTTTATAATGTCTATGAATAATTCTTGGTCTGTAGTTTGATGTCTGAATAGCCAATGTCCAAAATATGAATGGGGCAGGTTAAATTTGATAGGACACATGAGTCCTATCGTAACTAGGGTCAGATCTAGGGGAAGGCAATGAGGGCAGCTGCGCTGGGTGGCAACTTCAAGGGGGTGCTATGCCACTTGGCTTTTTTTTGTGTGTGTGCAAAACACCTAGGGTGGCTCCTCATTGTAACCCCTGTGGCCAGTGGTTTATCTGTCTGATCCATAAAGGATGCGAGTCTGTTACAGCAATAGAACCTGGTTCCTTAGCTCAAGCTATAGAGATTAGCATCCTTTAGCTCTGAAGGTTGCTCATATAGTGTGCTGGACAAGGGGGTGGCTGCCAACATATGGTATAATAAATAATAACACTTAGCATTTAGCTAGCACTCTACCTGTTCAAAGCACTTTACAATCATTAATACGGTAAGTCTCGCAAAACCTGTGTGAGATAGGTATATATTATTCTTATTTTACAGATGGGGGAACTCAGGCAGCACTGAAACCACTACTGCAATTAGTAGAAGCAGGATTAGAACTCAGTACATTGACACTTAGGCACTTTCCTCGGGACCACATTCCCACTCCATGTTAAGTCTTTTCCATGACTGGATAATTATAAATCTTCAAATCAGAGTTCCTGTGTAGCCCTTTCATTTCTGAGTTATAAATTCACTTTCCACTTATTTTCCCCGACAACTGAGTAAAATTTGGTGTTTCAGCCACTGCTCTTGGCCTTAAACTCAATTGCTATGCTACTGACAGAAGGTGAAGGCAAAATAGGGTGACCAGCTAGCAAATGTACAACATCAGGACAGGGGTGGGGGGTAATAGGTGCCTATATAAGAAAAAGCCCCCAAAATAAGGACTGTCCCTATAAAATCGGGACATCTGGTCACCATAAGGCAAAATGGCCTGAAATCAGGGGAACCAAATTATGATTTTGGAGAGGTGAGGAGTGTTTGTTTCCCCGCTTCACAACATCTTTCAGATTAGCTCTCATTAGGACATCAATCTATTTTATATTGTTAACATAACTTGTTCACCCAGGGTAGCTCATTTTAAAAGCAGCAGAACGCTTTGTCCTTCTTTGAGTTTCCCGCTTTGGATCCAATTTTCCAGATGGCTTCCACTCAGACACAAGGACAAGTGACTTACCCAAAGGTCACAAGCCCAGCCAGGATTAGAACCTTATCTTCTCTTCCTCGATCAGTGTAAAAAGCTGCCAAATAGCATTGCTGCTGAGAGCACAGAGGTATAAATATTAGAGCCTATTTAGACACCTTGTCAAAAGGTTCCCAGCTCCCGGTTTATGGCAGGTGGAATCATAATAAATATGAAGGGGAAAAAACAAACATAAAAAAAGCAAGTTAATCAGTAGCCAGAATATTTTAATAAGGTAATTAAACCTGTGGGGCTGAGTTGGATTTCACCAACACTTGCTTTTCTACTGCCACCCAAAGCAAGGCTTTTCATGAGAGAGAACATTTGCAAAGTGCTGGAGAGTTGCATGACTGCGCATACTGAGTTTCATGGGAGTCGTGCTGACATTGCTCTAAATATGCTGCTGATCAGAGGGCTGATCTCGCGCTCTGGGCCACGAAACAGGCTTCAGATAAAGGGCTGCATGGTGGATGTGGGGGATGGACTCATCCCTCCAGGCTGCTCTGTGGTGGCTTCTGCAGCCTCAGGACTGCAATATACTTTGCAGCTGCTGTGCCTACAGTAGGTGGGTGGAGGGCTGGCTGATGCATTGTTGCAATTCCACACCTACATCCAGCTTCTCTGTGCCAAGCCTCCTCACTGGTGCCTGATGGAGCACTTGTGTGGCACAGCTCCACAGTCACAGGGGATGCAGACCCTATCTTTATGCTCTCTGTCGCCTGCCCCCAGCCATCTCACAGCAATTGCACTGCAATTAGAGTCTTCTACAGACCTGATTTGGCCCAGAGGGTTAGGCCCCTGGAATAGTATTCAGATCCACCTCACCATATCAGGGAAATGAAGTGAATTTGAACCAAGAGCTTCTTCGAACCTACATTTACACACCTATACATAAATGCAAATGCACCTACACTTCACATCTATACACAAATGCAGATGCACACACACATATGTACCTACACATAAATGGACACACCTACACTAACACACACATATACACATACACAAATGCACGTGTACACATGTGCAGTGAGGTAGCGCTTTGATTTTCTGCTAAGGTGAAAAACAGGGTTTGTTGTCCAAAACACTGGTTTTGGCCATCAGCAAAATGGATGTTTTGAACCCACGGTGGAAGATTTGTTAGCTGCACAATAGTTTCTTCACCCAGTTCTGGGCGGGAGCAAACCTGCTAAAGCAGAGAACTCCAGATTTAGAACCCAGAGCCAAGCTGTAAATCGATTGCCCGGAGAAGGCTGGAGAGCAGCAGCAGTTCTTACCAAAAAAGTCAAAGGCAGCATTTTGTCTGCTTATTTTGCAGGGAGCAGAAACGATGCAGCATCCAGGTATCACAGTGCAAACACGACACAGGTGGGTTCAAGGTAAAACCCAAGCATTTGAGGGCTGCTTCGCCTCTTGGCCCCTCCCATCACTATTAGACGGTGAATTATTACAGCCTACCTGTCATCTGCAGTGGGAAAAGCAGTTACGATAGTCACTGGCTCAATTAAATAAGGTAACCAGCGAGGTCATTGACAGCTTTGTGAATTGGGTTTTCTTTTTTCCCCAGTTCTATTTTTAATTGTTTCGTTTCCCATCGGAAAGCTAAGCAATGAAAATGGTGCAATGCACTGCTGTGAAATGACGGCTTCCTTGAACCCTTTTTCACAATTAAAGTCCTTGAGGTTCACCCCATGATGGCGTATTTGATTAGTAACCTAGTCTGCAGCAGATGGAAAAGCATATATACCCTGGGACCATGTGTAAATAACAAGAGCTATGCTGGTGCTGCGCTTGATGCCCAGGTGATTTACATGCATGACTCCCTCCATGCCCGGATGGGAGAAGCTAGTGCAGAGAAATCCTATCCCTAGTACTATATCCAAGAAGATGGGCTGGGCAAACTGGATAATGGGGTGCTTCACCTCCAGGTCACAGGTTTGAAGCCGGCACAGAGGATGGGACTTTTGTAGGAGCTTACGTGATTCAGGAGCACAAATCTCATTGACTTTCAAGTCACTTAGACCTTTTTAAAAATCCCACCCAACGTTTGTTCTCAGAAGACATCTGTGCGGGGCCCTATGTGGAATGACTTGGTGAGTCCTATGCTGTTGGAAAGTCCTACTCCCCCATCCCCTTTTGCTATGCTGGGACCTAACCTGAAGACTGGCTCAGAAAGGACTGTTTCCCCTCAACTTCACATCCTGGGGTCTCCACTTCCCTCTCCCACTGAATCCCCTCACCCCACACAACCATTATGTTGGCATTTTACCTCTGGCCAATGCCTGCTTTCTGGAACCTAAACATGTCACCTCTACCATACCCATGAGCACTAATGGCCACAGTGGAGAGAGAACCCTCAGGGATCTCCTGAGCTGCGGCTTCCTGCTCAGTGATGCAGCTGGGGGAATCCCAAATCCTTCCTTCAACACTCTCATTCTGGGAGGCAGCAACAGCATTGGGGTAGTTTTCCTCTCTCCTGCTCTCTACAAAAGCCCTCTGCGTGACTCCCATCTGCATCTGTACCAGAAAGAAGCCCCATCCCCTCAGGCCCCAGGGTCTTATGCTAGCACCCGCTTTTGTATTAAGCAGATTGGAAAACGCAAATATGGCACAATTACCTTCAAATAGCAAAATATTACTTGGGTGATGTAGTGTGGACATTTGAGTTATGCCAGATGTGAAACACGAGACATGTATTGAGGTTAATGGGGAATACTCAATGATCTTGGCTTGCCCCGGCCATTCAGACAGGAGAAGTAACAGTGTTATTGCTCCCCTCATGTTGTCAGAAAGATTTGTAGATTTAGTGCGCTCAGATATTCGGCCCCCACGGTGTGGTTTGCTGGGTTCCATGCCTGGAGAGCAGAGAGCAGTGCAACCTCACCCCGTCATCTTAATTCTGGTGTCATGCATCAGATGACAGCATGGGCTCTCTGTACGCCATGTGTACAGACTATATACAAACAGGAACGTGCAATATAGCTTCATTCTAGCTGCCTGCAGAAGTCAAGCTCATTCACATTCATGAAAAGTGCAAATATTACTTGGCATTTTCCGCTCGTCCCCCAGGCAACCATTTTTGTCTCCCTTTAGCATCTCCTTCCCCCACCCACCAGCATCCCCGCCACCCATGCGGCCAACTAGACACGTGTCTCATTGTGTCCAGGTCTCCACTTTCTCTCCAAGGCTCTTCCACCAAAGTTTCCATCTTTGCAGTAAAACAATAAATACTGTACACACCGTATTTCAGTAGGGCCGTCCTCAGGCCTCAGCCAGGACTCAGTGTTATTGAAAGACATTTAGGGATTGGTTGTGTGTACTCATTGAATCTATCACCCCAACTGGCCACTAACTGCAGGTCACAGCTGACATCCCTTCTTCAACCTGGAGCTCCCCTGCCTAACCCTTTTTTACTCCTGCTCCCACCTCACAATGAATAAGGGCGCCCAATGGTTTTGCTGTTGAGTTCCCAACAGCCTCTGCTGTGTGCCATGGCTGCTTCCGATGAAGCTCTCGTGGCTGGTTTTGCTCGATAACTGCCATAGGCGGTCAGGACATCACCATGTCCCAGCGCTGACTCATGGCCGTGCTCTCACAGGGGTTGATGACAAGCTCTCTGGTACTCTCGTTGGTGTCCCCCATCATTTCAGTGTCCAGGCAGAAGCGCGAGGCCATGTGCTCAATATGAGAACCAACTTTACCCCATCGCTGTGCAGGGAGACATGGGAAGAGGGATATGAGTGAGGGCTCAGGGGTTGGCGCTAGCAGTATCAACAGCTGTATAACAATAATCACCCTTTAGATATACTGGTGGCTCAACCCAAGCTGCAGCAAATACCAGGAGATGGCAGAAGATATTTAAATAACGAAATCATTCGATTCTGCTTGCCCTGGTCCTAGGAGGCGCTAAGCACCCACAGCTCCCACTGAAGTCACTGAGGACACTTCACAATCCTTGTCAGCAGTATTCATGTTAGGTGGTAGCCTCTTCCTAGCCTCCAGGCTTCAAAAAATAATACATCAACAAAGGTTTTCTCCTCTAGGTCTGTGGTTCAAACGCCACCCAGGACATTAACTCCTGAAACATGGTAGCATCTGATGGCTGGCAGGCAGCCTGTGTGCAGTGAGCTGCTGGTTTCAGTTGGGTTTCTAATAGGCTATGTCCTCATGGCCAGCGGCACTAAGAGCCATGCTCACTGACACACTCAACTGAGAGGCCAAGGGCTGAATGGGCCATAGAGACTCCACTGCTGTTAGCGCAGTATCTCCAGGACCCAGAACACACTGGTGGGATGATGTGGGGGAACCTTATACTGCCATCTCCAGTGCTGTACCTGCTCTGGGGATAAACAGGACTCCAGGGCTGTCAAGACAGCAACAGATCAATCAAAGACTCACCTGTTTGCCGTCACTTTCTTTGCAGGGTGACAGCAGCACTTGGGAGCCCGGGAAGAGGGTGTGCACTGACAAGCAGAGCTGCTGCTGGCGGACCTGATGGTTGTACGTGTACGTCCATTCCTGGAAGGAGAGAGAGGAGAAACCAGGACAAAATCAAACTCATTTTTTAGCATCCTTTCACCCTGAAAGGTGGAAACGAAACAGTCTCAAGACCTAGGGAGAGCTGCTGGGAAAAGGCCCTGTGAGGGGAGGGACTCAAAGAGAATGAGGGGTGAGGGCAATAGCGGTAGAAAAGATGATCCCTTCTCTCCAGTAGAGGAAGAGAGACAGAAATGGTGCCCTTTCCTTTAAGTGGGATAGGATGCTTCCCCTATGGTGTGGCTGGGGTGAGGAGGAGGACATGAGGTGTAGCAGATTTTGCTAGTCACCTGGGGTCTGATCCAGATCCCATACAGTTCAGTGGCCAAACTCCCCCTGATGCCAATGGTGCAGAAGGGAGCCCCAAAGGTTTAAAGCGGTCACACACATTATTAACTAGTTATGGTGCGCTGCCACCATGTCATTCATGCTGATCAGTATCATCTTATCATTTCCCTGTGGTTCTCCCACCCCCTCTGCTTGTTGTAGACAACTGTGGTCTTTCATTTTCTACTTGCGTTGTAAGTTATTTGGCGCAGGGACTGTCTCTTTGTTATGTTTGTACAGCGCCTGTTTCATGACCGCCAAATAGATAGTAATAGGAGCGTGAGATGCCTGGGTCGGGTGGTGCTCCCCCTCCTATTCAGGAGGAATTCCTGTTGGCTTCAATGGGACTTACTGCTATCCCTAGAGGGGAGGGTCGAGTGTGCTAGTAGTTATTGGCCCATTAATGCCCTCGCTGTTTTTGTGGCAAGCTTTCTCCCAGGGAACGTTTCCCTCTCTGGGCAGGGTTCCTTTTATTCAGGTCTCATCCATTGCTTGCCTCTATGTATATATTAACCAGGTGTACAAGACAGGAGAGGTGGGAGGGAGCTGATGTTGACTTAGAGAGAAGCAGGGAGGAGCCGCGGCTGTTTACAGATCACCCAGTATATGAGAGGCGCTAGACTGAAGTGGGTCAGTGGAGAAGCCTCCAGTGCTTGGAGCAGTGACTTCCAGGCTGGTACTGGAAGATGGAAAGGCTGCTTCATGAAGCCCTGCAACGCTTTGTTAATGCAAAGGGAATTAATGGAGAATGAATGCCCTGATTTTCAGAGGTGCTCAGCACCTGCAGCTCCCATTGACTTTGATTTGTAAAGGTTTCAGGCCGCATTAGTTTGCATTATTATAGAGAGAGAACACCTTCTTCCCTCAATATTGCAACACAATATGGTCAGCCGTTCTAACCCCTTTGATATGAAGATAGACAGCAACAGGTTTTTAGCTCCTGGGCATATAAATTCTGTTTGATCTCGGCATTTAGCCACCTAAAAAGAAAAACGTGCATGGTACAAAAGGCCCAAGCTTACAAAGACTTTACATTTTGCCTCACATTTTTGTGCTTCTTAGGACCAGCGTCCACCATCTTCTAACAGAAATCAAAGCTGGCTGCTTAAACAGGCTGCCCGCAGGCTTGTCGGAGAGAATTGCCCAGGATTTCAACACAAGCAAGAAGCATGCATTTTGGAGACATATACTGCGCCCAAAGGGCCTTTTGGCAGCTCTTTTTTCTTTGTCAGAGTTCACCTCATCCTACAGCTATTGAATTCCAAACATTCTACCGTACGTGCTGTCAGCTGCTGTGCAAGCTACCAGCCTGGGAAATTGTGTGCCAAATTAGTCCTGCATCTGTCAAGAATCAAGCCCCCGGGGCCAAATCCAACACCTGTTCTTGGCGTCTGTACCTCCCATAAACTGCTCTGAAAATTGACGTCACCCTCTTAACCAATTCTTCTTTGAAATGAAGGTGGGCCCAAGCCCAAACCATGGCTCTGAACATGCCTAACTTTGGGGGAAGTTAACTTTGCCCCTCCAAGTCATTGCTCTGGGCCCCCACTGATTCACAGAGTATTACCTTACTACACCAATAGCCCCATTGGCTTCAACTGGACTACTAGAAAAATGTACTATTCCAGTGAGTCTCAGCTTTCTCCACACCAGGAGCTCCTTTCTATACTGCAACCCCACCTCCTTACACACCTCCCCTCTAAACGGGACTAGCCTCCCATTTAGCAATATGGAACGGGTGACCTCTGTGATGAGACACTCATCCACTACTCTTTGTAAAGCCGTAGACATGAGCCCTTTATAAACAGGTTTATACAGCAGCATCACAACAGGGAATCCTCAACCGGTTTGAAACTGTGATGGGGGAAGGAGAGGGGCAATAAGAACCAGTTTCAAAGTCATCATGACCCAAGCCCCCTTTCTTAAGGATTGGATTGGTAATGGGAGAACATAAGAATGCTCATACTGGATCAGACCAATGGTCCATCTAGCCCAATATCCTGTCTTCCAACAGTGGCTGGAGCCAGCTGCTTCAGAGGGAATGAACAGAACAGGGCAACTATTGAGTGATCCATCCCCTATTATCCAGTCCCAGCTCCTGGCAGTCAGATGTTTAGGGACACCCATAGCATGGGGTTGCATCCCTGATAGGGTGACCAGACAGCAAAAGTGAAAAATCAGGACGGGGGTGGGGGGTAATAGGAGCCTATATAAGAAAAAGACCCAAAAATTGGGACTGTCCCTATAAAATCGGGACATCTGGTCACCCTAATCCCTGACCATCTTGGCTAACAGCCATTGATGGACCTATCCTCAATGAACTTATCTAATTCTTTTTTTGATCCCGGTTATTCTTTTGGCCTTCACAACATCCTCTGGGAATGAGTCCCACAGGTTGACTGTGTACTGCATGCAGAAGTACTTCCTTATGTTTGTTTTAAACCTGTTCCTATTAATTTCAGTAAGTGACCCCTGGTTCTTGAGTTATAGGAAAGGGTAAATAACACTTCCTTATTCATTTTCTCCACACCATTCATGATTTTATAGACTTCTATCATATCCCCCCTAGTCGTCTCTTTTCCAAGATCAACAGTCCCGGGTTTTTTAATCTCTCCTCATATGGAAGCTGTTCCATACCCCTAATCATTGTGTTGCCCTTTTCCAATCCTAATGTATCTTTTTTGAAATGGGGTTACCAGAACTGCATGCAGTATTCAAGGTATGGGCATATTATGGATTTATATATTTTCATTATAATATTTTCTGTCTTATCTATCCTTTTCCTCATGGTTCCTAACATCCTGTTAGCTTTTTTCACCACTGCTGCACTTTGAGCAGATGATTTCAGAAAACTATCCACAGTGGCTCCAAAAACTCTTTCTGAAGTGGCAACAGCTAATTTAGCTCCCATCATTTTGTATGTATAGTTGGGATTATGTTTTCCAATGTGCATTACTTTGCATTTATCAACATTGAATTTCATCTGCCATTTTATTGCTTAGTTACCCAGTACAGTGAAATACCTTTGTAACTCTTTGCAGTCAGCTTTGGATTTAACTATCTTGAGTAATTTTTTATCATTTGCAAATGTTGCCAGCTCACTGTTTTCTCCTTTTTCCCCTCCAGATCATTTATGAATATGTTGAATAGCAGTGGTTCCAGTACAGATCCTTGGGGGATCCCACTATCTACCTCTCTCCACTGTGAAAACTGACCGTTTATTCCTATCCTTTGTTTTCTATCTTTAACCAGGTACTGATCCATGAGAGGACCTTCCCTCTTATCCCATGGCTGCTTATTTTGCTTAAAAGTCTTTGGGGAGGGACCTTGCCAAAGGCTTTCTGAAACTCCAAGTCCACTGTATCCAGTGGAGCACCCTTCTCCACGTGTTTGTGGACCCCTCAAAGAATTCTAATAGATTGGTGAGGCATGTTTTTTCTTTACAAACGCCATGTTGACTCTTCCCCAACATATGGTGTTCATCTACGTGTCTGATAATTCTGTTCTTTACTGTAGTTTCAACCAGTTTGCATGGTACTGAAGAGAGGCTTACCCAGACATAATTGGCGGGATTGCCTCTGGAGCTATTTTTAAAAATCGGCATTGCATTAGCTATGCTTCAGTCATCGGGTATAGAGGCTGATTTGAGCTCACAGAAGGGCGTAAATGTTCAGAGGGCCCTCTGAACTATCTGAATATCAGGTGGGAAATCTCAAGACAACTCCATGGGCCTGACTTTTTAAGACCTGATGATCACCCACAGCCTGAGCTGAAGTCAACTAAAAAAAAAAAAAAAAAAAAATCAGACTCTTTGAGAACCGTTTCTCTCGTGGCATTATGGCACTTTCATTTTCAGCCCTAGTGCTGAAAAGGTGCAAGAAAAGGAAAAATACTGGAAAAAATAAAGTGAACTGAACACTTTTGAACTTGCAAGATGCTTTGCTTTGAAATATGGGTGTGGGCAAAGGCCTATGTGGGTTCTTATTTTATCCCATCCTGTCCAACCCTTGTTTGGATCATTTCAGGTAAGTATACCTACTACTTCTTCACAATAGACCATTTTATCTTTCCCTCAGGTTCTTAATGGATCAGGTAAAGGTAGGTACACAGTAGGGCTGAGTACAAGCTTCAACTCTCATATGATCTAGGGCTGGAGGTGCGCAGAGCTTTCTGGGATAGCTGTGAACAGGGGAGTCCCCATAGAGTGTACCAGATGTAAAGGCAGCAGATTGTCCAGAAGAGGCCACTCTGCAGGCTGATGGCCTACCATGGATGGGATGTGACAGTAGACATGAGCTGATGCAGAGACTACAGTTACAGCTTTTCAAAGACAAGCCAGCCTCTTGTTACAAGGTGGTGGAATTGTGTTTGTTAGTGAGGGGTGGGGGGGAGAGGGGGTTGGATAGAGCAGAGAGGGTCACAAGCTGGTCACAATAAATGGTGATGCACCCCATGTGCTAAATGCTTTCCTCCGAAATCCCAGCTATACTAACTCCAGCTGAGACTTGGGACTGTTTTTCAAAGCTTTAACATCATTCAAGGAGGCATCTGTCACTGCTACTCAGCATCGTTATGAATTAACAACATGATTTTAAATCGTCACCTTCGGCTTAGTGTAGGCTGGCTGACATATAAAAAGAACGCCTCTCAGCCAATCAGAGAGCAGCCAGCTGGAAGCCCTAGATAATGCGGGAAGCCTAGAGAGGGTCTACCATTGAGATACAAGAGCGCAGCTGTGCCCTGACGCTGGAGAAGGAACAAGGTAAGGAAGGGTTAAAGCAAATCATTCCTGGAGAAGCCTGGGATGATCTCAGTTTATTATCTTATTAATATGAATAATTAATAACTCAATGTAACATTATAATTAGCATTCTATAGGCCCATCCATCCAAGGCTCTCCACGTGCCTCACTGCTATTAGTCGATCAGCTTTTCTCATGCCCCAGTGAGGTAGGTATTATAATCTCCATCTTACAAAGAGGGAAGCTGAGGTACAGAGAGGTGACATGTCTCAACTAATATCACTTAGGGCACCAACACTGGAGCAGGGGTGAGAACTCCCAGGGTCGGCTGACTTCCAGTCACCTACTCTAACTATTACATTACACTGTCTCCCAGTACAGCGAGCAGCTTGGTTTTTAATTTGTTTTAAAAAGTTCACGTGGCCAGAGCAGGGGCAGTGCAATAGTATACTTAATAAATTGCCCAGGGAGGTTGTAGAATCTCCATCACTGGAGACTTTTAAGAGCAGGTTAGACAAATACCTGTCAGGGACGGTCTAGATAATATTTAGTCCTGCCATGAGTGCAGGGGACTGGACTAGATGACGTCTCAAGGTCCCTTCCAGTTCTATGATTCTATGAATCCTTTGTGTGCTACCCTCTACCAAACCCATCTAAGGCCACACCTTCAAAGTACTAGCCTTTATTTGCAGTCACCCGGGAAGGCTGATATTAAATGCCAAGAGCCTCCCAGGGGCCACTTTAGAAGATGAGTTGAACATGCCAATGCAGTCAAGTGAGGTGAAAGGAGAGCTGCTCTCAACACTTCCATTAGCTCTCCAGTCCCTATTTTGCCACATAAGCCACAGCATGTGTTTTCAGTAAGTAGATGTTGCCTTAATACTCCACATCTATTGGCCCCGATTCTGGACTAGGCTGCTGCCTCTCTGCTGTGACTGATCCACCATCAAGTCACAGCTAAGTTGGCCTAACAGTGAATATACCAGGTGTAGGGCACTTCCCTGGGAAGTGTGTGACTCAGTGGCCCTGCACTGCCCCTGTCGCAGTATCCAGTGTAGGGGAATGCCAGGGAAGCAGCAAGAGTGGGAGAGGGCATGCTGGGAAAGGGAGGCGCTATGAGCAGAGTGCTCTGCTCTCAGCTATTCATTCAAAATTGCAATAAGTTAGAGTACCCCTTGGGGCAAACACTGAGGTCTTAAAGTCATCTTTGCTCCCCTCCACTTGCACCCTGAGAGGCACAGCTCAGAGTTGGGACCGCTGCATTTAGCAGGATTACAGTAGGATCCTGGGGACCTGCATTCAGTGGTCCAAGAAGGTCCTAAGTCCTAAGTACGAGGGAGTCTCTTCACTACCGGCCGGTCTATCCAGGAGGGGTCAAAGGGGAAGATCAAAAATTCTAATCAGGTGAGGTTGGATTGAGCAAGGAGGCAGAGTTCATTGGGGCTTGGGCAAGGAAGATCAAGGAGCTCATTCAGGAGGGACAGAGAGAGGAAGAGTCTGAGAGGCAGAGCAAGGATTTAGGAGGAAAACTCTGCGAGGGGGGATGGTTCTGATGTTTTTCAGACCCTGAAAGTTTTGGTGGATCCACAGTTTTTGTAGTACTGTCCTCCCCTTGGATAGCTAGCAGTGAACTGCGAACTTTGGGACAAAGCTGCCACGTCAGGTCACCATGCTGTAGTTCCCTCGCATTTGGACGCAATGACGCAGCATCACAGTGTTCTGTCGGAGAGTGGCAGCTTCCCTCTCCTAACGCACAGTCATCTTGCTGCTGCCGATGACGTGCTCAAGTGTATCGAGGCCTAAGAGGCTTCTGATTTTTGTTCTCAAGCATGTCAGGCTGCCAGGAACTGCTAATGATTAATGGGTTTATTAAATGAATCCCAGAGTCAGAAATCTATTCCAAAAAGGTTCCTGCACAGCCTAATATCAACTGATGCTCCATTACAACAGAAAACAAATGCACAAGCCAACCAGTGACATCTTCATTAGATGATCCAGGGCAAAATTACGATCAATTATTTACTCCCTAATGCATTTTGCTAGTGAAGAGCTAAATCAGTCAATTCCTTTAATAAATGAGACACAAGATGGAAAAATACCAAGCTTCTGGCCGGGAGCACTGTAGAGACAGCACACTCAGCCCTGGGAAATCAGCATCTAGTCCTGCTCCACAGAACTCCCTCCACACAGCTGAATTAAAGTCTGGCATCCTTGGACTCAGCAGGGAGTGATGCTACACCTTTCTCACCAGAGGGGAGAACGCCACAGTGCAGGGCGGGAGGGATGGGACCCAAGAGAGAGGCGGCCTGGACTCTCCTGGCTCTGCCACTGATTCACTGTGACAAATCAACACATGGCTATCATTTTCAAAGGGGCTTAATTATCACGTGACAACTTTGTCCGTGCCTCAGTTTCTCTACCTCTAAAATAGGCATTATACTACACTACATCAGAAGGGTGTTGTGTGAATTGAGGTTAGATCCTCAAAGGTGTAACTCTGCCTAGCTCCTAGATCCACTGAAGTCAATGGAGCTTCATCAGTTTATACCACCTGAGGATTTGGCTCTTAATTCATTAATGTTTGCAAAGGCCTTTGAGAGCATAGTATGGAAGGAGCCATGGAAGTGCAAATAAGTAACCAATATACTACTACTAATACTCATGGGGAAAGGTCTTGGACAGACAGGAGCCTTGCAATGGATTTGGTGCACATTGAGAAACACACCCTTGTTTTGGATAAACCCATTTTCCAAATAATCAAGCTTTGATTAAACAAGATTGGATTCAACTATGATAGGATATAATTGACAGGAACTGCACTGTTTTCTACAGCCATCAATGCACACAAGCAGGATTTTGAATTACTGCCTATTCTATATTTTGCGATCTGTTAATGGCAGTCCCAACGGCAATGCACACAGTTAGGCTTTACCTACACTAGCACTTTTGTCGGTCAGGGGCGTGAAAAACACACCCCTGACTAACACAAGTTTCTCCTACAAAAGTGCTGGTGTGGACAGCACTATGTTGGCAGGAGATGTTCTCCTGCTGACATAGCTAACACTGCTCATTGGGGTGGTTTAATTATGCTGGCAGGAGAGCTCCCCCCTGCTGGCAAAGAGTGGCTACATGGGAGATCTTATAGCAACACAGTTGTAACAGTACAGACAGTGCCATTGTCAGGATCCGTAGTGTACAGATAGCCTTAAGGGACAGAGTACGGTAATTTCCAACATTTTTGTGGGAATCTAAACTATGAAGGAACACGGTCAACTTCACAAATCATATTTTTGTGTCTACCTACTTTAGTTACAAGTAACACCTATGATCACTACAACTGCCAGAGATTGCAAATCATTTTTTTTCTATTTTTGTCTGTTTGCTTTGTGCATTTGTTACTATTTTGTGTATCATCCGTTTCACTGTTTTCTGCAGAGTTAGTCCTAGAGCTAGACAAAAAAATGGAATTTTCATCCCACAGGAAAATTTGACATTTTGAAACTATTTGGCACCTTGAATCAGAGCGGGAAGTCAAAATGTCAAAAAATGTTGTGGAACAAAAAATTCTGAAAAGTATCTAATCGGAAATGTTAAAACAAAAATGTTTCCTTTTGATCAAAAATGTTAATTTGATATGATGAAATCGTCATTTTTCATTCAAAATATCATGACATTGCAAATGGTGTTTCATTTTGAAATGTTGGCTTAAAGCAACATTTTTCATTCTGATTTTCCCAACTGGAAAAATTTGAAAATGGCATCAAAATGCATTGAAAATTCCAGGTTTGACTAGACCGCATTTTCTGAGAGAAGTTTTTCAGCCAGCTCTGGTTAAGCCTTTCCCTGCTGTTTGTGTGGAACTTCTACACAGCAGCAAACAAAAGAAAAATATTTTTAAAACCAGGATAAAGTGACTGTTATACTATAAAAATTGTGACAGAAATTCTGGGGTAACACCTGGAATCCAACTTGCCATTGTCTATTTAACAGTACAGAAAAGTAGGCTTTTTGCATGTATTAGAGATGTAGAATGGTAGGTAAAATGCATATACAATGGCAGGCCTCGTTTGCACATGCAAATTAAGTAATTCTGCAGCAATATAGCCACTGTTGGTCACTTATGTGACTAATTACCCACTGTGCATGTGTAACCCCCACACACTTAGGCTATGTCTACACTACAAGCTAGAGGTGTGGTTCCCCTGCACATGTACACATACTCACACCAGCTACCATAAATCGCAGTGTAGCCATGGTAGCATGGGTACTGGCAGGTTAACTGTGCCTCCACTGCTGCTACCTGTGCTACTGTAGTTACACTTCTACTTATGCTTGCCTGATGAGAGTTAGCATGAGTATGTGTACACAAGCAGGGGAATCCCACCATGCGGGCTGGTGCGTTGATGCAACAGCGCCTCCTTTGGCCACGTAGAGTGTTGCACCAGAGTTCACTCAGTCTGGCTGGAATATGTGGTTTTCTCTTTATCCTTGGTGGGGTTAGCTGGTCCTGGTATCCAAGGGGTCTGGATTCTCCCTCAGCTCTTAAGTCTCTCAGGGGCTAGTAGGGGAACCCAGGACTGCCCACTCCATGAGGTTGCAGCTCAGCACCGTTAAGCCAAACAGGAAGAATTGGGCCTCTACAACTCTTCCTGCTGCACCCTGAGCTCCTTCCTACCTTCCCATAGGCTTTTCAGCCTGTTGGTCCAGTTGTCCTTTCTCAGGATGTGGACTCTGCAAGGCTCCTCACCAGCTTGCTGGCAGGAGTTTCCTTCTCCAGTCTGCTCACTCCTCTGGCAGCAGCCCTGCCCTAGTGCCTCCCAGCTCTTTTATTTTCACAGCTGCTGTGAAGCAGCCAATCAGCCTGGGCCAGCAGTACTTAACCCCTTGGCTGCAGGGCCAGCATGGGGTATATACTCCCCATGACACACCCCTAGCTCACAGTGTAGACAGAGCTGCAATTATTGCATTTGTGTGCACAAATAAGTGTACAGCTGCATACTATCTATTTGTACAGCTCCCATAGGGTTGGAAGGGACCTCAGGAGGTCATCTACTCCAACCCCCTGCTCACAGCAGGACCAATCCCCAGGCAGATTTTTGCCCCAGATCCCTAAATGGCCCCCTCAAGGATTGAACTCTCAACGCTGGGTTTAGCAGGCCAATGCTCAAACCACCAAGCTATCCCTCCCCCTCCAGTCACTGGAGTATCTGAGCACCTCATAGACCTTAATGAACTTGTTTTCATAGCATCTCTGTGGAGTAGGGAAGTGTATTATCCCTGTTTAACAGAGGGGGAACTCAGCCTTGAAGAGATTAAATGACTTGCCTAAGGTCATACAGGAAGACAGTGGCACAGATGGGATTTAAACCCAGATCTTCTGAGTCCAAAGACCTCAGCAGAAGATCACCCTTTCTGTTCAAATGTATCTGAGAATCTGGAGCAGAGAACACATGCTGACTGATGTTGCATATTTCTTCTCTCAGTGAGAATTTGAAAAATAAATGAGGTCACGCTCATTAAGCTCTTGCTAGTTTAATGGGCAATTTAATATTGAATGAATGCAGACTATGAAGTTATAAATACCATCGCAATTCAGTACATTTTGAAATAGAAAGAGGAGTAAATAGGTCGGAAAGATGAGGGGAAATTATAGTTCTCATTTTCTTCCTCTGATCTCTGCATTTGAATTGCATGTGAAAAGCAGAGACGTCTGGGTGAGCTGAGCTGCCAATGAAGAGTGCTCAGTGCAGTTCAGGAAAGGCGGGTTAGGGCAAAGGTGGTCTTAGGTCATCTTTGCATTCACTTAACTCTGGGGCTGTCTGGTTGCAGGGCTAGTCGCCTGGTGGCTGCGGCAATTGACAGGGACTGCCAATGGCCCCAAGTGATTTTGATTGATTGATTGATTGATTGGCCACTGGGGATGATCAGGAGTCCCTCGTCACACCTCCACCCCCTTTTCCCAACCACTGGGAAGGGAAGTGGTACTCAGTGCCACTCAGTGCCACTCAGAGATTGCCCTGCAGGGGGCAATCTTCCAGCGGCCGACTATGCGGGCAAATCTGCCCCCATAAACTGGAGGCTCAGGGCCCCTGACGGATCAGCTTTAAGATCCCAGGTGAACTCTGATGTGTAGTTCAGTTTTCCTTTCATCTGTATTAGAGGGGCAGGCCTAAAACAGTTACCTGTGCCACTGCTGCCACACCTTTGCTGCTAATGCAGGGATTTAAGCTGAGGACGGGGAACTCCTGATCCTCAGACTTCTGGGACTCCAGACACCTCTGTCTCTGCCGGATCATTCCAGACTGATACAGTGATTCCTCGGGAATCCTGGGGAAATAACCCAAGATGATGTTACAGTACCTGCTGTAGACCTGCCTGGCATTCAGAGAAAGGTGAGGCTGTTCACCTAGTTGGATGGATTCGTTTCTGAAACGAAGAACTGCAAGGTCCATCACAGTGAGGAGTCGCTATGCGTATTACAGAGGACGGATATTTCCATTGCAGAACAGGTATCTCAGAATGGACTGAGCATTCCTATGTGGCATCACTACAGGAGATAGACTGAGAGCATGGCATACGGCAAATACAGCAGACAGAAATAAATTGGGTGCCTGTTAAAGGTCTGTCTTTGACTCACAAGTGTGAGAGAACCTCAAAGTCAGCTGCCCACCAGTCTCTCTCTCAGTGCAATGCCCCTTTGTATGAAGAAAGCTCTATCCAGTAAGCGCTCATCTACACGTGATATGCTACAGCAGCACAGCCACACTGCTTTAGCACTTCAGTGTAGACATTACCTAGGCTGATGGGTGGGGTTCTCTCATTGGCTTAGGTAATCCACCTCCCCGAGAGGTGGTAGCTAGGTCAACAGAATTCTTCCATCAACCTAGTGCGTTCTACACCAGGGATTAGGTCGGTTTATCTACGTCACTCCGGGACGTAGAGTTTTCACATCCTTGAGCAACGTAGCTGGATCGACTGAACGTTTTAGTATAGATCAAGCCTAACTCTCAGTCTTTTTCCCTCTCTGACTCCACATTCAATCACTCCCAGCCGGTCCCTGTATGCATCTCCAGAATCCTTTGCACCATTTCCCAAGATGGCTGATGGTAGCCACTGAGGGAATTGCTGCAATGGCTTCTGGGGCACTTCTGGTGCCTGTGGGGGAGCCAGTTGAAAGTAGCTAAGAAAACAACTTTAGCAGAAAACCTGAGACACAGTGAGATGAGCTCTGGCTCAGCAGACCTCAGGCATCTGCTGTTGCCTACAGGCAGAGAACAACTTCCTGAAAAAAGGTTCTCAATGATGATTTCTGAGTTCTCCCCTCTCCCACAGAACCTGAAAGCACTGGTGAAAATGGAGATCCGTGATGTATCAGTCACATACCAATCAGCTGGTGATGAATCTTTATGAAGAAGAATATAACAACTGGCCAATACCTAAGTTCTGGATAAACATTTTCCAGGTACCACTTGAAGGTCTGGCATTTCAAGCTCTTCCTCAGTTCCAGTCTGCTCTGGATGCTGTGGGGGAAAAACATGACGTAGTTATAATAATTGCAGTGAACACATAGATGTTACATACGGAGGCAAATCTGAGTCACGAAGATCAGATCCAAGTCACAAGGGAGGAAGAAAAGGTTTGTATATGTACCAAGCCAATAATATGCAGGACTGGGAGTCAAGAGACCTGGCTTCTATTCCTGACTCTGCCACTAATATGCCGTATAAATAAATATTTGGAGATATACCTGTCTAATAGAACTGGAAGGGACCCTGAAAAGTCATTAAGTCCAGCCCCCTGCCTTCACTAGCAGGACCAAGTACTGATTTATTGCCCCAGGATTGAACTCACAACCCAGGGTTTAGCAAGCCAATGCTCAAACCACTGAGCTATCCCTCCCCCAAATCATTTCATTTCTCTATACCTTGGTTTCCCTGTCTGTAATATGGAACTAATGATACTTCTCCACCTTTGTACCGTGCTTTGAGATTGAAGGACGAACAGGCTGCTATAAGAAGAAAATATTTAATATATGCTATTTAATGTACTAAATTAATATAGGAATTTTGAAATGAAATGAATATATATTTTATGCTAACAAAATAATAATAAAAAAAAATGTCCTAATTCAGCAAAACACTTCAATATGTGCTTAAATCCTACTGACTTCAAAGGGATTTAAGCACATGCTTAAGCACCTATTGAAGTCTGGGAGGCAGGTGGGCTCAAGCCTGCTCGTATCTGAATGCTCCTCTCCCAGCCTAAAGGGAGGAGCTACTGAACCCAGAACCCAGGATTCAAATGAAGACAGGGACAATTCCCCCCCCCCGCTCTCCCCGCTTAAGTACTTTGCTGAATCAAGGCCAAATTTACCAGCTGGGGGAGCATATTGTACAGAATGGCTGTTTCCTGGTTCCAGCCCACTACCTGGGCAGGCCATGCTCCCTTTTAACCGTCAAGCTGAGCAAGGGTCAAGCTAGCACATGTGGGCTGTTAGTAACTATGAAGCAGTAGGAAGCATCCCACATAGTTTGCTTTCCCCTTCCCAGAACCCTCTGTCCTCTCTGCAGTCCAGTTTGCCTAGTGTGACAGAGCGTTTCCTTCCCTCCGTGCTGGTAGCAGAGAAGAGGATATGGCTGACTGTAAACAAGTCAGGCTGCACGGTATTTTAATAATCTAGATTCCCTGAAAATTGAAAAGCAGGAGAGAATCTGCTCCAGCAATTCACCTTTGGACTGAGACCCTGCATGCTCATTCTCAGCTTGAAAGGAGAATCTCTGGGAAAGCAAGGAGCATGTGAAACTAGGGGATTAGAATGCAAGGCTGGCTGTTATCTGAACTCAAGAGTTTGCTGCTTGTGAATACAGACCTTTTTTTAATAAGGAGGATTTCTGAGTAGCCACGATTATAAGGGAAAGAATCACAAATGTCCTGGTGGAGTATAAAGCAGTAATTCAGCTTCCATAAATCCACATCTGCCAAGACGGGGTCCAGAACATGCTGATTATTTTTCTTGCCTGCTGGTTTCACTTCTAAACTATAATGTTAAAGCCCATCTCTAGGACTAGAGGTACTTGAAATCAAGAGCAGGAATCTGGCTCGGGGGGTGGGGGTAGGAATTCCCCAGCAAGAATTCAGTCCTCTCCTTGGCATCACCTAATAGCTTCTAAATAGGGCTGTCAAGCGATTAAAAAAATGAATCGCGCACTGTTAAACAATAATAGAATACAATTTATTTAAATATTTTTGGATGTTTTCTACATTTTCAAATATATTGATTACAATTACAACACAGAATACAAAGTGTACAGTGCTCAATTTATATTGATTTTTGATTACAAATATTTGGACTGTAAAAAACAAAAGAAATAGTATTTTTCAATTCACCTAATACAAGTACTGTAGTGCAGTCTCTGTATCGTGAAAGTTGAACTTACAAATGTAGAATTATGTACAAAATACCTGCATTCAAAAACAAAACAAAGTAAAACTTTAGAGCCTACAAGTCCAATCAGTCCTACTTCTTGTTCAGCCAATTGCTCAAATAAGTTTGTTTACATTTGCAGGAGATAATGCTGCCCTCTTCTTGTTTACAACGTCACCTGAAAGTGAGAACAGGCATTTGCATGGCACTGTCGTAACCGGTGTCACAAGATATTTACGTGCCAGATGCGCAAAAGATTCATATGTCCCTTCATGCTTCAACCACCATTCCAGAGGACATGCTCCCATGGTGATGACAGGTTTTGCTTGATAATGAACCAAAGCAGTGAGGACTGATGCATGTTCATTTTCATTATCCGAGTCAGATGCCAAACTGCAGAAGGTTGATTTTCTTTTTGGTGGTTCGGGTTCTGTAGTTTCCACATCAGAGTGTTGCTCTTTTAAGACTTTTGAAAACACGCTCCACACCCCGTCCCAATCAGATTTTGGATGGCACTTCAGATTCTTAAACCTTGATTCCAGTGCTGTAGCTATCTTTAGAAATCTCACATTGGTACCTTCTTTGCATTTTGTCAAATCTGCAGTGAAAATGTTCCTAAAACGAACATGTGCTGGGTCATCATCTGAGACTGCTATAACATGAAATATATGGCAGAATGCGGGTAAAGCAGAATAAGAGACATACAATTTTCCCCAAGGAGTTCAGTCACTACGTAATTAACACATTCTTTTTTAAACAAGCATCATCAACATGGAATCACGCCCTCTGGAATGATGGCCGAAGCATGAAGAGGCATATGAATGTTTAGCATATCTGGCACGTAAATACCTTGCAATGCTGGCTACAAAAGTGCCATGCGAATGCCTGTTCTCACTTTCAGGTGACATTGTAAATAAGAAGTGGGCAGCATTATCTCCTGTAAATATAAACAATTTTGTTTCTCTTAGTGATTGGCTGAATAAGTAGTAGGACTGAGGGGACTTGTAGGTTCTAAAATTTTACATTGTTTTGTTTTTGAGTGCAGTATTGTAACAAAAAAAAAATCTACATTTGTAAATTGCACTTTCACGATAAAGAGATTGTATTACAGTACTTGTATGAGGTTAACTGAAAAATACTATATCTTTTGTTTATCATTTTACAGTGCAAATATTTGTAATGAAAATAATATAAAGTGAGTACTGTACATTTTGTATTCTGTGTTGTAATTGTAGTCAATATATTTTAAAATGTAGAAAAACATCCAAAAATATTTAATACATTTAGATTGGTATTCTACTGATTAACAGTGTGATTAAAACTGAAATTAATCACGATTAATTTTTTTAATTGCGATTATTTTTTATTTTAGCTAATTGCGTGAGTTAACTGCAATTAATTGACAGCCCTTCTAAACAAACTGGTTATATGCTTGGGAGCTGGGACTGTATCACCTTACATGTAGCATCTACCTATTATTAGCACTTAATTATCTGTTACCACAGAAACTACATGGCAACATCTCCACAGCTGCATACAATGCCCCTGTATCATCATCTTGAACTTTTCATTGCATCAGGCTCACTTCCCAGACCTCTTTGCGCTTCAACTAGCCACCAGAATCACCACTTACTCTCCGTAAGGTCTCCCTTGTGCTGCAGGCCGGGCAGCGTAGTAGTATTGTTTGAACTCATCCATCCACACTTCGGCTGTGCGCTTGGTATTTCTAGAGGAGCAACAAAGGGCTGAGGTGAAAACCTATGACGCGTATAAAGGGACTTCCAACATTCTATCAAGGGAGCCAGAAAAAAAAAAAAAACCTGCGGCGCGGCCAGAGGTGGCAAAGCAGGGAAAAAAACCTGCAGGGCGGCCGGAGCAAAGGTGCAGGGGGACTCCCTGCACTGCAGACGAGCCCTGGCTTAAGGGGGTGTGGGGAGGGAGAGAGAGCGGGGGAGAGAGAGAAGGGGGACGGCCAGGGCTTCAGCGGGGAGCTCGCCACGTGGCCCCAACTGCCGCACCGTCTGCCGGGAGGGCCCTGCGCCGCTCCGGTCGGCGGGCAGGGAAGGACGCGGACTGCCCTGCCGGGCTTGCTACAGACCTGGCACCGGCAGGGGCAGACGGAGCGCGCAGCCCGCTTCCAGCAGGGCGCTCCCCTCCTCCTTGCCACCGCTCCCTACAGGGCGGCCGGATCGGCGAAAAAAAAACAAAAAACAAAAAAAACGGCCGTGCCGCCCTAGGATTGGGTGGAATGCCGCCCCGTAGAATCTGCCGCCCCAAGCACGAGCTTGCTTAGCTGGTGCCTGGAGCCGGCCCTGTTCCCTGTTTCTGTAATTGCTATACACAATCTAGGCGACAGCTTAGAAGGGGAGTTCCTCATCTTGGCTGGTGTAATAAGATCACTGGATGCTTTGCATCTGTTGTGCCTGGAAGCACAGCTAGTTCTCTTCACAGTAACATCCCAGACAGGCCTGCTTGGGGCTTGGTCTCACAGCTGGTGGGAGTCTCTAAAAGGCTGTATACAATTCGGCTGTTTTGGTTCTCAGGGTTGCCAGGCATGTCTACAGCAGGTACTGTAACATCATCTTTTCCCAGAATTCCCCCTATGGTCAAGGGCATTCTGATCTGAGAGTTTGGTTTGGCCTATAATAGAAATGGGGGACAATGGCAAAGCTGCAATCTGGATTTGGAGCCAACACTTCCCAAAGTTCAAGGGTGTCTGTACATGAGCTATCAGGTTGGGCTCCTCTCTTCTTGCATTCATTAAAGCTTCTCTTCTTTATTACAAACATTAGAGCCAGAACCTGTTTAAGTTCACCCTGTTCATCCCCAACAGGGACCAGTGCAGGTTTGTTCCCTATAGCACCTTATCAAATACTTTACCTATTCCAGGTTTAAATGACTCCAGTGATGGGGTTTTTGCCACTTCCTGTCCTTTAGTTTAAGGTCCAGACTTCTTGTAATTATTGAAGGCAAGGCCATTCCATCCATGATCAGCCTCAAAACTTGTCTCCTTTCTCCTTTATATTTACTAAACCTCTGTGTACACCGTTCCTTCACTGCTCCCTTCTTGAAGCTAGGTGATGTATTCATTTCTGGGCACCTATTTGTGAAGGCCCTTTCCTCACCCACTTTGCTGCATGCCAGAAAATCATACCTAACATGCTATAACTGAGATTGGAAATGAAAACATAACTGATTTGTAAGTCTCACCCTCTTCCAATGCCATTAGTCCACGATAAGCCTAAGTCAGATGTATAGTGGACACGTAAGAGGTGACCATGCCGCAGGCAACTGGGTATTCACATTTGTTGTTAGTTATTCTTATAACACAAAAAAGGGACTCACAAACACACAGCTTATCTGGGAAACTAACTGGTGATAAACACAACTCTTCTCATCTGTGGACAATGCTTTCCTTATTAACATATCAATGGACAGCCCTCAGCTTTGAAACTTGAAAGGGGAAAAAGCCCTTTTGACTCCATTGGCTCTTCTGCACTTTCTCCTTGGCTAACTATTTCCAACACCTTCCCAGACGGTGAATGGTGCCTTCACAGGGTAATAACTTGGCCATCTTGACTGTGCAATGGACTGCTTAGTTTTGCCCACATCAGCGTGTGTTTGAAAGGTTTACAAGAACTGGGGTCTATTGGCCTCTAATCAGGCATCCCAAGTCCTGATCTGTCACCCAGCATCCTATATCTTAAGCAGCCAACCACAGTGGAGCCAGTCACTTCCAGCTGTCAGAATTCCAAGCATTCCTGAGGGTCTGCTCTGGAGGCAGCCTCAACTGGGGGGAGGGAAGGGGGTCACACTGTTTGCACCATATCTCAATCTGACACACTGCTCTGACTTGGTCTCCATTATCGCGATGTTCTTGCATGCATTTGGCCCAGATTTTCTGGTCTGGAGGAGCTATCCTCAGCCCCAGGCCAGGATCAGTGGGGACAAGATAGCATTACAACACTTCTATGTTCCCCTGATTTCAGAACCGCTAGGTGCCAGCCTGGTGGCATCTGGGAATCAGCTAGGGGAAGAGGCATTCCCCACCACACCCCTGGTGCTAGGGGACAGGAAAGGTGGCACAGGAACTACTACCACTATGGTGAAGGAATCCCCTGCTCTGGGGAAATCTTGAGGGGCCCAAATGCACTAGGTTTATGTCAACAGTCTCCCAGCCCAAAACAGAAATGTTGACACGTCTAATCTTTTCCCCTTCATCCATTACTAATGTGGGCTGAGCTCTCCCAGTAACACCCAATTCCTTTTCACAAAATTCAGCAGTACATGAAGAAGGCCAGAGCGCAATACCTACTTTATATAGGTGTTGGCGTTTCCCTCTGGAAAGACATAGGGGTGTTTCTTCCGGAACACGTGTCCAACCCGGCTGCAGGGGATAATTTCCAGGCTCCCTCCACACATCCACACACGGAAGGAGATTTCTGCAAGAGAATCAGCTTCAACCTTTTATTTCCTGACTCCCAGAGCAGGGTGGATCCTGGTTTTCTCTCTCACTTCACCCTCTGCCACACCAAATGCAGGTAAATCCATTATTGGAGGGGCTTTCCTAGGCTCAGCATTCTTAAAAGTGCATTTCAAAGCTACTTACTCTCTGTTTGAAGTTAGCCCACTTGAAACCAGCCTATAGCACAGCGGGAAGAGCTAGACTGTAAGACATGCAGCACAGCTTACATCACAGAAGCATCTTGCTGTTTGTTCCTCTTGTAATTACTTCAGCACTGCATAATTCAGAGCCACGTCCCTCCACGGGGGCTCACCAAGAAAGGGTATGAAGTCAGTTTGTTAATTATTGTAACATGCCTTTAGAAGGCCCACATTTTTATGAATCAGGGCCTGATCCTGAATTGAGCTGATCATGAAAGGTCCTGAGCACCCTTCAGCTCCCACTGGACTCAATGGGAGCTGAGGGTGTTTGATGCATCCCAGGAAGTGCTCAGCATCTTGTATGATGGGGCCCTTGGTGCCTGTGCTGCATGCACACGAACAACAAGGTCACTCAAACACACATTTGCCCGTGCAACTCCGTGCAGGATCAGCCTGGAAAACAGAGCTACTGGTGTCAGGAAATTTAGTCCAAATTGCCCACAGCCAGTTTCTGAATGTCTGGGTGGGCCTTTTTGGAAGCATTTATACGCCCAGTGGATCAGTGATTCAATACTGGAGTAACTGGGTGAAATTCTATGGCTGTGTTATGCAGGAGGTGAGACTAGATGATCTTATGATCCCTTCTGGCCTTAAAATCTATAAGTCTGACACCTCATCACCTTTAGACAGAATAGGGATTTGCACACCCCTGGGGAAACAGCAAGAAAATAAGAAGAAACCAGTTTCACAGTTTCTTGTATCCTGGGTGATGATGGTGATTTTTGAAATTGTAGTGCAATATTTAGCACTCATCAAGCTTTACAAACATTGACTCGCTCCTCCCCTGGAAGACAGGAAAGTACTGTTTCCCCTGTTTTACTGCTGAATGACAGAAATGGGGCATGAAAGACGCCCATTAGATCATCCAGTCCATTGCCCTGTCTATGCAGGATTGTTCCTTACACTCCATTTTGCAGTGTTAGCACAATGGTGCTGCTCAGTGGCTACTTCAATACAAATAACAACCAATAACAACGGGGCAGATTTTTAAGGCACAGGTGGTGATTACGTGCCTAACTCCCATAGAGTCAGTGGGAGTTCGGCCCCTATCTGCCATTTGTACCTTTGAAATGTCCCCCAACTGGCCTAGTTTAAAAAGTCCTAAGAGACGGCTCTTCCACCTCTTCGCTTAGGAGATTATTCCTCAGATTAATCCATCTCACTGTCAGGAGGTCTGACCTGACATTCAGCTTTCTTAATTCCACCCCATTACTCTCAGTTACACCTCATGCATCACTCTAATGGTTCTTCGCTCTCCCTGTGAACACCCTGCAAGTATATGTGGAGGGTTATGTCCCCAACCTTTGTCACAGGGTTATCAAGCTCTCAAAACAATCTTTGGCTCTTAACATTTTCCCTGATAATTTCTGCTGCTCTCCTCGAATGCTCAGTTCGTTAACATCAGTTCGTTGGCGAAGCACTGGAATGGGTTACCTAGGGAGGTGGTGGAATCTCCTTCTTTAGAGGTTTTTAAGGTCAGGCTTGACAAAGCCTTGGCTGGGATGATTTAGTTGCGGATTGGTCCTGCTTTGAGCAGGGGGTTAGACTAGATGACCTCCTGAGGTCCCTTCCAACCCTGATATTCTAGGATTCTTTGATCTGATGGGGGAAACTGAGGCACAGAGGTTAGGTGACTTCTCCAAGGCCACATAGAAAGTCAGTGACAGAGCCAGCACCAGATCTCGAGATGTCCCTGGGTCTCAGACCATCAGAAAAGGCTTTCCCGCTTTCTCTCCATTTGAGGGTTGAGCTCCCTAATAGGGAGGGACTCCTCCTGTATGCCCTCTCACTTGGCATTGGGATGGTTACTGTACAATTTTTGTTCTAATTCATGGAAATGTATCAATCACTAAACTTTTGTAAAAGGTATTTTTTTAATATATAAAACTCAAATTTGGCGGGCAAAATTGGGTGAGTATCCCTTTAAGTACAGTGATAATATTATCAGGTAGGGCAAAACAGCCAGTCATGATCATAGCACTCATGTGACAGCAATGAGCCACATATGAACTGCTTTGGGGGTTGTCCAGACACAGCTGTTCCCAGCCCTCACCACACACCGCAGCTTCTCTCTGGGAAAACACAGGAGAAACTAAACTAGCTGCAAAGCTGTCTTGACTTTGGGATGCTTGACATCTGGATCCAAATTTCATGGCTTGAGCCCATCTCTAACGACAAGGCCCCAGCAGGAGGTGCTGCCATAGGTTGGGAGAGGAAGCACAGCAGGCGGAACAGATGTGAGTGCCTCCTTTCAGAGGTCCCCTCCCTGCTGCCACTCCCCCCACCCCTTCCCCTTTTGCTGCGGCATTTATTGAGGAGAAAGTGCCAGCGAGGAGCGGAGCCTCACAACTCGCCCAAGGCGGGTATTAATGGGCCAATAAAACGTGCCCTTGTGCCATGTCTTAGTGCTATATTGGGAGCCACCTTCATCGCAAGAGAAAGGAAATGAGATCAGTGAGGGGTTTGGAGGCTCTAAGCTGTTACATTCAGCTCTCTTCACACCCGAGTGCTGTTCTTCATTTACCTCTGTGTCGCGTGCTGAGTATCGCTGCAATCAGAAGGGGGCACTGATGAATGCAGTTAGCCCAAGCAGCTGCCCCATTCATCCCTCTTCCCTCCCCTTTCTGTTCAGCCCGCCACGGACTATGGTTCTCTGAAGGGTTTAGCGAGAAGGGGGGCTGTATATTTCAACTCCCTGCTTGCTTGTGTCTTCAGGCACAATGAAGAGGAAGGACAATGTCATTTCAAAGCACTGAAAGCATAGTACTCATGCTGCAGGAGACGCTCTGTAAGCAAAGAATCAACTTCCAAACATCTAGGAGCCTTGCAGATAACGGGCCTAATCCCAGCAGGGGCAATTCAAAGCCTTCATTTCTTCCCAGCTTACTGGGTATGGAAATAATACTTGGCGTTATCTAGATCTCCTTCCCTCCAAGGATCTGAGAGTGCTACTGTAATAAGTAATGCTCACAACCCCCCCGAGGGAGGTGGTTTTATGCTCATTTAACAGATGGGGAAACTGAGGCACTGCAAGGTTAAAGCATGTATCCAAGTCACACAGAGCCAGGAATAGAAGCCAGATGCCCTGGTACCTAGATCTGTCCCTAAACCTAAAAAACATTTCTGGAGTTTAAAGCCAATCCCTGGTGTATTGTTATTTTTGCCTCTGTTACTACTAAAATCCATCCATGTTCTGTTAAACACGTTTCAGGAAGCTGGTGTGTAACAGAAAGTGTCAGACTCTAAAGTATCTCCAGCTCAGCCACGCAGGGCTCTGTCCTGACAGGGGAACACTCTTCTGTTTGTACCACGACTCCCTCCTATTTTTCCTGTCACCGTTTGCCACCCTCTTGACGCAGCTACAACTCTGCACACCTGAGTTACATGGCACATGGAACCAAGGCCTGACAAGGGGAACTGCAATGTCTGCAGAGTGGGAAAGACAGCAGACAAAAGGAGATAGCAAAGCAGAGGGTGGACTGGGTGGTGGAAGGGATTGCTAATGGGCTACCAAGCCGTTCTTTGCTAGGTCTCCAGCCTGAATCTATTCAGGGTTGGTACTCAATGAACGTTACCACTATCCAAAGGATGTTCAGTGGTCTACATGAAATAAGTCTCACTGTAATATTACCAGTTAAGTGTCCACATCCCATTTAGCATCTCTGCTGGCACTCTTGGCACAGAAAGTGAATGGCCAGGGGGACTAACCACCCCTGCCACAGTCCTAGCCATGGTCCCTGCAGGTCAGGTTTGAGGTATGCTGGAGTGGGATGAAGCAACTTCAATCTGCAGGCTGACGCTCGGCAGCTTGGCACCAGCTGCGGTACATTCACTGACAAAGAGCTCAAGATGAAGTTTCAAACCAGTTTGGGCATTGACAACATCCCCAAAGCCCTCCCTCTAATCTGAATGCAGATTCCAACTTGCTTTTGTTTTCGATAGAGTCTGGCAGTCCCCTCTGGCTGGCAATCGCACTGCCATAAAGCAGTGGAGCTCAGTTGTTAATGTTGGTGGGAAAAAAACAAAAACAAAAAAACCCCGCTGCAGTGCTACATCGGATTCCCAGTGGCCTATCTAATTAGGAAGAAGAGTAAATCACCAAAGGGCTGAAATGTATTTCACTGCAAATATAATGAAAGGAACGATCAGTCATTCCAGTCCTGCAGAATGCACCACAAGATCCCGATTTCCCAGTCCACTTACCCTGAAGCCAATGGAGTTGCTCTGGCGCAAGTGAGAGCAAAATCCGGCCCCATGAGTGCTTGGCACAGGGGAGATTCTGCTCTGTCACAGCTGGAAGGTGAGCAGCTCTGTGACTAGGACACTGAGGGGCATGTTCTGACCTCCCTCAGTGGGGCTGTACCAAGGTGAGAGCAGGAGCTAACCTCACGTAGCTTGAGGCACAAGTACACTGCTTTGCTGTCACTATGTTAACTTCTTTGGTCCGTTTTGTGTCATATTGCTTTCCTTTTTACACACAAGCTGTCATCCTGCTTCTCAGCTACCTTGTGTCGGAGTGCTCCCAGCTCGCTGAACGAGCAGTCATTGCCTGTTACGAAGGGTCAGTTACATCATCGTTGCCGCAGGGAGAAGCCAACTTTCCCTCTCTGGGCCAGGGAGACTCACTGTGGTCCAGGTGGGGTTTCCACCCTGTCTACCCTCAGGAACTCTGCTGGTGGAGGATACCAAAGAGATGATTATTGCTGCTATTACACCAGTGCCCAGAAGCTGCAACCAAGATCAAGGCCCCTGTGTGCTAGGACCTGTATATACACACAGTCAGAGACATTCTCTGCCTCAAAGAGCTTACAGGAGGCCCAGCGAGATGAAGTGGCTTGTAATCCAAGGTCACGCTGCGGGTTGTGGTAGAATTGGGAACCAAACCCAGGTCTCCTGCCAGTCCAGGGCCTTCCAAAAAGAGTGTCTCCTCCAGCCTCCATAATCATAATCCAGGCTTGGCCAATGTCACTCGTTTTTGCACTTCATGGGACCCCTACAACTCTTGACTAGCTTATTCTACCAATGGGATGGGCAAGCCCCATGGCTAGCAAAACTTGGGTCTATTACAGTTTGAACCTTGGTTAAATGCTGCCTGGGACTCCATGACCATGGCTGCCCTCTGATACTGGGAAGGTAAGAACACTACATGATCAGGGCCAGCCTCAAAGGGAAATTTGTTAATAATGAAAACAACCAGCGACATAACATAGGTTAGAACAATGTATAAGGGGTATAAACCCTCATGCTTCAGGGTGTAAGCCAACTGCTAACTGACGGGTTAGAAAGAAACTTTTCCTATGGGCAGGCTATTCTATAACTGTCCATTTTGGTCCCTTCCTGGAATGAGGATACCGGACTAGATGGACCACGTCTGATCCAGCATGGCACGTCCTACATTTATGCTTAGTTTTCTTTGCAAAGCCATGTTTTAGACGATTAATCCAAGAGGGAGAAAAAGGCTCACTGCGGCTTTTTGTGATGAATTTCTTCAGACAGCAGTGCAAACAAGAGCAGATGCTGCAGGTCAGACCACTGGCAAGAAATTCTCTCTCACGCACACACTTTACATGGCGAGAAAGAAATAAAATACTTTAGAGAAATAGTGTATGGAAGACAACAATAGCACTAGACAATGGATGGGATTATTGTAAAACACGAGCATCTGTTCCTATGGATCCCTGACAGCGTTGCTACATCTGTTAAGACAGGATTTTTTTTCGTTGTTAGCCACAGTCCCCAGAGGTGCTGAAGTATTAAAACCAGCTTAAGATCTGTCTCCCTATCATCAAGTGCCTCATTCTTCTTTCACGACTGCAAGCCTACCCGATCCGATCTGCAGCATCGTTACAGCTGCAAACAGAAACAAGCCCAGCCTGATCTGTCTGTCTGACATGGTGAGCAGGGACAGTATAATCACCTATTTAACCTCTCCATCGAGGCTCCGAGCTAGGAGCTCCCCAACGGACAGGTGTGAACACAGAGGGCAGAGGTGGATTTAGATGACTAGAAGCACAGGGCCCCAAATCCACTTGCCATCGAACTATATAGGGGAGGTGTGCTCAACCTTTTCCATGCTGGGACCTCTCTTCCATCTAGCCAAGGTCTAGCTGGGAACCTCTCTCCGATTTAGCAGTATAGGCATGGTAGGGTTGTCACAGCCTTCTGATGATTATTTTTTCATAGATTCATAGATTCGAAGGCCAGAAGGGACCACTGTGATCATCTAGTCTGACCTCCTGTATGACACAGGCCATAGAACTTCCCCGAAATAATTCCTAGAGCAGAGCTTTTAGACAAACATCCCATCTTGACTCAAAAGCTGGCAGTGAGGGAGAATCCACCATGATGTTCAGTAAATTGTTCCACTGATTAGTTTAAAAGAGTACCTCTTATTTCCAGTTTGAATTGGTCTAGCTTCAACTTCCAGCCATTGGCTGACATTTTACATTTCTCTGCTAGACTGAGGAGCCCATTATTAAACATTTGTGCCCCATGTAGACACTGATAGCCTGTAATAAAGCAACCCCTTACCTTTTCTTTCTTAAGGTAAATAGATTGAGATTCTTGACTATCACTATACAGCATGTTTTCTAATCCTTTAATCATTCTTGTGGCTCTTCTTTGAACCCTCTCCAATTTATTAACATCTTTTTTGAATCGTGGACATAGAACTGGACACAGTATTCCTGCAACGGTCACACCAATGCCAAATACAGAGGTAAAATAATCTCTTTGCTCCTACTCAAGATTCCCATTTATGCATCCCAGGATCGCTGTTTTGGCCACTGCATCGCACTGGGAGCTCATGTTCAGCTGAATCTCCACCATGACCCCTTAATCTTTTTCAGAGGCATTGCTTCCCAGGATAGAGTCCCCCATCCTGTAAGTAAGGCCTAAAATCTTTGTTCCTAGATATACAGATTTACATTTAGCTCTATTAGAAACACACATTGTTTGCTTGCACCCAGTTTCCCAAGTGATCCAGATCACTATGAATCAATGACCTGTCCTCTTTGATTTTACCACTATCTCAATTTCTGTGTCATTGGCAAACTTTATCAGTCATGATTTAATGTCTTTTTCCAGATCATTAAAAAAATGTTAAATAGTGCTAGAAAAGAAGTGATCCTTGTGGGACCTCACTAGAATAATGATTCCCCATTTACAATTATATTTTGAGACCTATCAGTTAGCCAGTTTTTAATCCATTTAATGTGTGCCATGTTAATTTTTTATTGTTCTAGATTTTTAAATCAAAATGTTGTGCAGTATCAAGTCAGTTACATCAACACTATTACCATTTTTATCAACAAAACTTGTAATCTCATTAAAAAAAGATACCGATTTAGTTTGACAGGATCCATTTTCCATAAACCCACATTGATTTGAATGAATTATATTACCCTCCTTTAAGTCTTTTAATTCTATTAATTAAGTCCTGTATCAGTTGCTTTATTATCTTGCCTGGGATGACTAACAGGCTTATAATTACCCAGGTCATCCCATTTACTCTTTTAAAAAATTGGCACAACGTTAGCTTTCTTTCAGTCTTCTAAAACTTTCACATTGCTCCAAGAGTTCTCGAAAATCAACATTAACAATCCAGCAAGCTTCTCAGCTAGCTCTTTTAAAACTCTTGAATAGAAATTAACTGGACTGATGATTTGCAAATGTCTAATTTTAGTAGCTGCTGTTAACATTCTCCAGAGACACTAATGGAATGGAAAGTGTGTGATCATCACTATATGATGAAACTATGTCATCTGTTTTGCCTCAAATACAGAGCAGAAATAGTTATTGAATGATTCTGCCTTTTCTGCATTATTATTGATAATTCTATCATTTCCATCTATTAGCAGACCAATACCATTGCCAGGATTCTTTTTGTTCTTAATATATTTAAAAATATCTCCTTATTGTCCTTAACTCCACTGGCCATATATGCCTCCTTGTACCCCTTGGCTTCCCTTATCAATTTTCTACAATGCTGAACTTCTGATTTATATTCATTACTATCAACTTCCCCTTTCTTCAATTTGTTATATATTATTATTTTAGTTTTTTACAGATGCCTTCACTTCCCCTCTAAACCAGTTTGGTCTTTTAACCAGTAAAACCTTCTTCCTTGATTGTGGCTTTTGAGGCCTCTAGTAAGGTGTTCTTAAATGATTCCAAATTATCATTCACATTTTTCTGATAAATTCTTCATCCCAGCTGATTTGGCTCATAATTGTTTTCAGCTTTGTGAAACTGGCCTCATTAAAGCACTCTATATATATTACTGATCTGCACTTTATGCTGCTTGCACATTATAAATGTTTTCAAGTCATGATCACTTGTACCTAAGCTGTTTGCAACACCCCTCACCCCCCCTTCAAGAATGCCTGAACTACTATTTCAGGCACGCTGCAAATTCAGGCAGGTATTGATGCATTCATTCACATTTTCAAGATTATGTCACATGCATCCGACGAAGTGGGCATTCACCCATGAAAGCTTATGCTCCAATACATCTGTTAGTCTTAAAGGTGCCACAGGACTCTCTGTTGCTTTTTACAGATCCAGACTAACACGGCTACCCCTGTGATACTTAAGATTATGTCTGAACGTAAGAGCTAGAAACATAGTTGGATGTTTTATAGAAAAAAGTAAGAATGGGAGATTACTAGCAGTTCCCCAGTAACATGTTCACAACCACCAGGTTGAGAATCTTTGGTTTAGCGTATTTAGCAACATTGTATCTATCACCATGGAGGAGATGGACTACTATAGACCAATAATGGCAGCCCTTTCAGTGTTGGAACACTTTGAGACATTGAAAGGCTCCCATACTTGCCCAGGATACAGATGAAAATAACTAGGGAAACCATTCAGAACATTTGGAGTGAACCCAGCATTAGTCAGACACTACTTGAGAGCATGGGTGGCACGTGGGAAACACCCCCTGCCCCCGTTCAGAGAAGCTAGCCCCAGGCCCTACCACTTCCTCCTCTACCTTGCCCCTTCTGCCCTCTTCCCCTACCAGAATCCCCCACCACAGCCAGGGGAGTCCCACCCCAACTCTGGAGCACCAGCCCGCCCCAGCCCCACGTGGCCCCAGCCCTGGAACACCAGCCGGCCCCAGCCCAGCCAGCTGGTCCGAGCACCTGCCCCAGATGCCCCAAGTCCTAGACCACCAGCCAGCTTGCCCTAGCCCCAGCCCCAGCCCATTTCGGGGGAGAGGCTGAGCAAGGGTGGGAAGAGGAGCTGCCTGGTCTGGGGCCACGGAGGAAGACTGGGATGCAGAAGGGGGCCTCAGGGTGGAGCATGGGTGGGCCATGCCTGGCTGTTTCGGGAGGCTTAGCCTCCCCTGGCCCATGATACCCGCCGGCCATACTTGAGAGGAAGACCCAGCCCCATCTGTTGGGAGGATGAAGATCCACATGTCCCTGCAACAACAGAGACTCACCAAAGTTCTCCCCACCCCAGATATCCATGGCAGTGTCGTACTTCCCCAGGTGGTTGAACCAGGCTTTGTCGATCACAAAGAGCCCTCCTGCAATGATCGGAGTCCTGCAGAGATACAAAGGGAAGAGGGGACAAGCTCTTACTCAAACATTAGAGCAGAACCCGAGATGCACAATAAGCCACCTCCTTTCTCTCCCTATTCTGCTCTCAGATGGATATATCTGTGAATCTTCCTATTACCTCGAAACAAGGACACACGTCTCAACATGGCAGAGCCATTTAACTCGTTGGCTTGGTATTTTTCTGCCAATCATAAACTGCCTGGCTCTTAAAATCAGGCTAATGCACCCATTAGCTCAACTCCTACAAGCCCAGAGTTCACAGCCTTAATTGTAGGCTTCAGAACCAAAAATGCACTTAGCACTTGGAGATTATTTACATGACATGACCTAAACGGCCTTTGTGACGTATCTTATTAGGAGCACCATTGCAACAGGGAGAGGAAACCTCTGCCTATTCAACAGGGGATTTTTAAAAGCCATCCCTGTGAGTTTGATCCAGGGTTTCTCAAACTGGGGGTCCCAACCCAAAAGGGGGTCAGAAGACTATTGTAGGGGAGGTTGCAAGAGCAGCGGCTGCTGGCTGGGTGCCCAGCTATGAAGGCACCACCATCACCAGCGCAGAAGTAAGGGTGGAGTGGTGGTGGTGGGGAGTTTGTCCCTTTTTAGGGGGGGGTCGTCACAGCTTGAAATATTTTCAAAGGGGGTCCCAGCAAGAAAAGTTTGAGAACCCCTGGTTTGATTTTTATTTCAAAACAGGGCTACTTTTTGCCTTCCAGATTAGCTGAGGGTATCAAAAAGAAGTCATGTGGAGGGGTTGGAGAGAGAGAGGAGAATCATTTTAGGAGTACCACCCATTTGATGGGGCAGGCCCCATTTCTACGAGCCTGTGCCAAGTCCTGCAAACATGTACTATTAAGAGGCATTGGATTTGTCTCAGGTCTCATGTCTCGCTGCACCGCGAGGGGGCTCCAATTGTTTTTGCAAGGCAGGACAATCACAGAAATGAGATGGGGCATGGGGAGATGAACATGAGCTCGTTACAAGAACCAGGGTAAGAAGTAACAAGATTTGGTTCCCCATGGTGTGTGTCCTCTGCATCATTTCTGGACCTCTGAGCTTTCACTACCACATTCCTTATTCCACGCTGCACATCACAACAACAATACTTCTGTTCAAGGACCAGACAAAATACCAGCCAACACTATACCTTAGCCAGCAACAAAGGGTGATAATGAGTAAGGTGAGGCACTCCCTCCAGCCCAAGGAATGAGGACAGATTTTTTCTCTTCCTGGTTTGATTAACTCTCCTGAGATTCATCACTCACTTCCTATTACCTTCAGACTTGCTGTCCACCCCTTAGGCAGCTTAGAAGGGCAAGGCTGGTTGGGAAGGTGTGATCTGGATCACCTGCTTTCATCAAGGGTTTCACCCTTTTTCAAGGATTCCTCTTGTTTTTGGGTAAAATATGAGTTGTGAAAAGTAAAGTAAGAGTCTTTGTTGAGGGGAGAAGGCTGGATGAATTAGGAGCCTTCGCCTATTTTTACTTAGCCTTTTGGGGAGGAGGGAAACATGTGGAGCCCTTAAGCCCTACCTTATTACAATAATAATAATAATAATAGTGACCCTGTGTTGTAAAACCCAAAGTAAACTGGAACTCAGGACAGATCCATCACACTCAGGACTGTTATGGGACGGGTGGGAGTACATATCCATCTCCTCCATGGTGGCCATATGTGTTAAACCAGGTCCCTAATTAGGTACTTAGATTTCCTTCTGGACCAGCTAAATAGAACCATGTGCTGTATCTACAGAATTGGGCAATATCTCCAGTCAGGGTCATATTCACAGCTGGTGAAGTCAATGGAAAGACTCCCGTAGACTTCAATGGTCTTTGAATCTACTCCTTAATGTGCAAATTTCCCTGCAAGTGAAAAGGGCAAAATCAGACAAGACGCTGGATGGTGCCTAGCTGGCACCAACTTCCACAGGAGAAAGCCCTCCATTCACCCCAGTTTTCCCCCCTTCGCTGCCATGCTACTTACTTAATGGGTTCTGTGGGGTCAATTCGTTTGGCTTTCTGCTCTGGGGAAAGCTGTTCCCATTTGAAATGTAGACTCCAATCAAACCCTACAAACAAAGTAGAGAAGGACCATGGTGAACTTGGAGATGGACACAAACTAGGAGACCACCAAACCCATCCCCTAATCAGCACAGAATTGTTTCTGATTCTCCAGTTTCAAATGACTCAGACAATGGGGCTGCAGCCAGTTCTCTTAGGAGACGATTCCAGTGTCTAACACATTTAAATATTACAAACAATAAACTACATTAAAGGAAAGTTACATTGCAATGTCCAGCACTCAAAAGTCAGGAAGTGCCAGAAGAAAGGTGGCCTGTACAGCCTTAATTCAGCACCCTTATGCATATGCATTAGGATACAGTCTTTAACTACATGAGCACACACTATTGTCTTCACAGGAGCCCTGCCTCATTCAGTGAACAGAATGGACAGGGCTCAGTTGATGATCAGCAATTTAATATTTCATTTTACCACCATCGTTCAACATGTGGGCCCCTGGCCTTATTTATTTATTATTAATTTCCTCATGGGCTTTTGTATGGTGCTCATTACTGTAATACTGGAGGGGTTCACAAGCATTAGCAAATTTACCTTCACAATCCCCCTATAGGATGATGGGGTGATACTATTAGGGAGGAGAGATAGCTCAGTGGTTTGAGCATTGGCCTGCTAAACCCAGGGTTGTGAGTTCAATCCTTGAGGAGGGTCATTTAGGGATCTGGGGCAAAAATGTGTCTGGGGATTAGCCCTGCTTTGAGCAGGGGGTTGGACTATATGACCTTCCAACCCTGGTATTCTATGTTCTATCCTCATTTTACAGATGAGAAATGGAGGCACTAAGGTCCAAAGTGTACATTAACTCTGGGGGGCCAGTTGGAGAGACGTAGGGCCTGATTTTTCAGAGTACTCAGCATTACACCGCATTTTGAATGTTCAAAGCACAGATCTTATCAATTTCAGTTGAAGTTGTGAGTGCTCAACACATCTGCAAATCAAGACAGGCCCCAAAAATTGAGGAACACCCAAGTAGTGACCATCTCTGAGAAGTCTACTTTAAGTGTCTGGTGCAGCATCACACAGGAACTCTGTGGTGGGCATAGAACCCAATTCTCCTAGCAGCATTCAACTGCCTAAACCCCGAGACCCTCCCCTCCCTTTCTGCAGTCCCCTGCCTCATTCACTACCCACCTTTCAACTCTGCAACAAATGAAACAGAGGCTCTCAAACAACAGCCTCCTTCACTGCACAACCCTGGTTCATTCTCTACGCATGTAGGAAATGTTGCATGTTCTGGGGCTTCTAGACGGGGAGGTGCAGAGCAGAAAGGGTCCCAGAGACAGGAAACTCAGAGAACCAGCAAGTTTGCAGTGAGGTCCAAACTAGAGGCTGCCTCATCTGCTGAGCCCCCATCTTGAGAAGAGGGATCAAAGATTGTAGCAAAGAGGCAATGAGCCAAGCCTGTCTGAACTTGAAGAATGGCTTTGGTTCTGTTTATAGAACTGTATAAATTGCCACACCAGAATACATTCATGGTTCATCTAGCCCAGTTACCCCTTTCTGCAGAGGCTATAGAGACTGGACTTCAGTACGGGCCACCTCTCCTCCCACACAAACCTGTTAATCTGTCATTAGTCTCATCATAGCTTCCATTTGTCTCTGTTAAAACCACCAGACAACAAAGCCTGGTAGATAGATAGTCCCTGCACAGAGCACTAGCTGGCACTTTCTAGAGAAATCCAAGGACATGAATAAAAAACTCCAGGGGCACATGCAATGCAAAAACAAGGAGAGGAGCCACTCTCTCTCTCTCTCTCTCAGAGTAATCAGAGAACAGCATTCTCCAAGGAAGGACGAGTCATTTTGCCATTTAGCAGAGGGAAGTCATATTTCAGTGCCTGATTCTTCACTGTGTCACTTTGGTTTTACACTGACATATATCTGGAGTGACTCAGTGGGAAAATCAGGCAACCAGAAATGTGCAAAGCTCAGAAGGGAACTTCAGCTAACAAACCAAATTATAGCTGTGGAGCTATGCATAGCAATACTATCCCTCTATATCCCTCCCCTTCAATGACACCTGGTTTTCTCTGCTACTAGGGGTTAGTTTAGATGGAATACTTCCCCAGCATGGCCACAGCACCCTAGTAAGGAACTTCATTCCCTCAAGTCAGTGGTACGAAGGCCAATCTAGCCTTGCAAACCGATAGAGGGGGAAACGGTATTTTTAGCATGCCTTGCACAAACCAGCTGTGTATACAGAGCGTTATAAATAATCCTTACAGTAGGGAGCTCCGACTCAGTGCCTCCTTCACACTGAGTCACTTCTTCTCCACTTCCCTCCGCCAGTGTCTGCTGAGCATAGTGCCTGACAGATCAGCATCACCCAACAGAGAGTGAGCACAACACACACTCACCTCCTCTCAGGTCCGAGGAAGCAGCCACGTAGGCAAAAGTGTCCAAGTTGATGATGTCGATAACTGGACTGACCACGCGGGTTGGATCCTAAGAACAAGGAACAAAACAACCCATGACTTTTGACTTGGTGTAACTTCTCCTCAGAAGCCACCTCAGGAGCAGTGTGGTGGGAAATCCTGTATTATGGGCAAAGATGTGAGGAAGCTGGTTTGCCACTGAGGTCTGGAGTCCTCTACTGATCCATAGGACAGACAAGACAAGGGGAGGGCCAAATTCTTATCTGTGTTCACTGGCTGGAACTCCTGATGTCAATCCAGTTTCTGGTGGACTGGTGTCCATATCACAAGAGCAAACCTCACCCTTGTTGGCTGTCTTTTCAGAAAGGCTAAGGGTTGAATGGAAGCATCCGCTCATCCCTGGAGGACAAGGTTGAGGGTACACTGCCAGCGTGGTGTGGGGGGAAGCTTATGCTTCCCCTATTATGAACAGAGGACTTAGTCTCCAAGGCAGTCAAGCCAGCATCTTTCACTAGTTCTAAATTCCCTCACAAAGAAACCCGGACTGCATAGGCTGTGGGTGGGTTTTATACCAAACTTGGCTCAAGAATCTCTAGCTGAGTACAAAACTCCATCTTTCTTTTAGAAATTCATCAATTAATTTCCCCCACCTTTCCTCCTTTCAATTATTTTTATTGAATTTCAAAAGTTAAGCCACAAGCAAGCAGTTTAAAGAATAGACAAAACAAAGCCAGCCAGTTAAAACATACAGAAAAACACTACATATCATAAATCCGCAAAATTACCATTCAGCACTGCTTTTGTCAAAGGAGGGGTAGGGTTAAAAAAAGAATGAAATGATGTTAAATATTTGGTACTAGCGATTTAATTAACATCTTGTTATAGGAAAAGAGATTATACAAACAGTTAGGGACAAAAATATCTACAGGAGGATGAGATTTTGACAGCTTTGACTGGTCTCTTATCTTCCTTTTTCTTTTCAAAAATCCCAAACTCCAATTATAGCTCAAACTTCAAGCTTTTTCCCTCACCAGATCAAATCGCTCTTCACAGCCATGCAGACAAATGCGTCTTAGCACATGCAGGCTTGCTCTCTCACTCTGGGAAAAGATTTTGTTTTAGAAATCAGTCCTAACAAATAGGAGCTATGTTCTGGAGCAGTCACAGGACAAAGGAGCTGAGCACTGAAAGTCATCTGCTCGGCCATATTGGGGACTCAGGCTTTATACATCAGAATAGTAGTTCTTGGCATTGCTATGACATTGTCTATCCGAGAATCTCAAAGCACTTGTATGGACATTGATGAATTAAGCATTCTAACACCTATGTCAGGTCAGTAAATATTGTTATTCCCATATGGTAGATGGAGAAACCGAGGCACAAGAGATTAAAGACCGACACTCTGTACCTCAAGGTAGCACCCTGGAACCCCTATATTCACCACTGCCATATAATCAAGATATATTTTGTAATATAATTTTGAAAGTCTTGATTTTTTGCACATTAATATCCTGTTAGATTGTATGTGCTATCATTGTATGTGAAGTTATGAAGTACTGCTAAATATGCTACTGAAATATGCTGTGAGGTTGGGAGATGCCCACAGCCAGCCTTTCAGTTGCAACAAAGAAGGGGCCAGACAGCATTAATGGCCCATCAAGAAGAATCAACTATCCCAGAGACTTCTCAGAGAAAGCACATATGCAGTGGAGCTGCCTGACCCCACCTCACAGCTAGGATCTTTCTAGCAGCTGGAAGAAGGTATAAAGAGAGAGGCAGTGGCACTTGGCTTCTTCCCCTCCCCATCTCAACACCTGGAAAATCATCTGGAAAGAAAAAATTTGGAACTAAGAAGATTGGTCCCAGGCTGTAAGGGGGTCCAGTCTGTGTACTGAGGAACTATAAGCTAACTGTACCATTTGTTAACATGGGACTGTTTGATTCAAATCGTCCATTGTCTGTTTAAGTTAGAATTAGACTGAGAATTTATTGTTGTTTCTTAAATAACCAATTTTGATCTCTATGCCTGCTACTTATAATAACTTAAACTCTCTCTTTCTGTAGTTAATAAATCTGTTTTATATTTTACCTAAAACCGTGTGTTTTGGTTGAAGTGCTTAGGAAATCTCAGCTCATGTTAACAGGGGCTGTTGCACGTGCATTAACCTTTTGTCGGAGTGGCAAACTAGGTAATGAATTTACATTGGCTAGGCTTCTGATCAGGGCAAGACGGTACGGTTCTGGGGCATAGAGCTGGAGCTGAAGGGAATCGTCTGGAGCTTCTCTATTGATAGTTCATGAGAGGCTGGGAGATCATTCATGTAACTCAGTTGGGCATGTCCCTGCCTGTGGATGGCTGTGTAAGTGCAGTGCCTATCATAGGCTTGTACCTTGGCATCAGCATCACAGTGTGAGAGGCAGCCCAGGTTGGTGGGACAGAGAGCTTAGCGGTCCCACAGTCCAGGTTGCACCTTGGAGACCCCATCACAAAGTCCCAGTCCTGCTCCCGATTAAGTCAATGGCAAAACTCTCAATCACTACAATGGGAGCAAGACTGATCCCTAAGTGGCTTGTCCAAAGCCAGTGCACAGAGCTCTGACACCCAGACTTGTGTCTGAACCCCAAGATCACCCTTCCCCTCAAACAGCACACCTTTTTGCTGGAAGCTTTTCTACCTCCTCTTTTCCCAGCATGATGAACTTTTGAAACTGATTGAGAAATCCTTAATACAAGAATCCAACCAATACAGAACAGAAAGCCAAATAAGTGACCCCAGAGGTTAGTGCTCTGCACTAGGAATGATCGGGAATTTTTTTTCCCCTTCCCATGAATATTTTTTTTGAAGCATTCAACATTTTTCCTATCACAAATGAGGACGAAAAATCAAAATCTGACAAATACAACCCCAAAAATGTTTTTTTCATTTGGGGTCAGTGGAAACATTTTGTCATATTTCATTTTGATTTCACCTTTTTCTTTTTGTTTAACCTTTTTTTTTTTCAGTCTCTGTAGCTTACATTTCTAAACAAATTTTTTTTTTCAAACCAGAAACCTGGATGTTTTAATTTTGAAAATGTCAAAATGAAACATTTCGATGATTTTGAAACCTTTGGTCTGAACATTTTTCAAGTCAGGAGAGTCGCTGAACCTGCCCCTGTTTCATGAACCATTTTGGTTTTGATGAATTGGAGTTTTCAACCAAGAAAAAAAAAAAAAGTTAATGGAAAATGTCCCAACCAGCTCTACTCTGCACTATGAAATGAGAGATCTCTGTCCATTTCTCAGCTCTGATTTCTGGACAGCTGAACCAGCAAGAGGCTGAGGAGAGGGTGTCTCAAGGTTGCTTTCTAGTGACCCTTCTGGTTGACCCAAAGAATGGCACTGATGAGCTCACTGCAGGAAGGTGTCCACGAGACAGGGCAAAAGGATTTAAACCCAGGATGGAGAGGAAATCAGAGGATACTGTGTATGAAACTTATGTTGAGGAGGAATGATTATGTCTGGTCATTATGTTAACATTTTACCATGAGCAACTTGCTCATGAACACATCTAGAAAGCCATAATTCATGTCCAGATTGGATTCTCCTCATCCTCATTACAAAGCAAAGATTCTTACAAGAAAATCCCCATGAACATTCTCTGTGTTTCTCAGCAGAGAGAAATACTGCAGGGATTTTAGCTTTCAGTGACATACTTAGAATCTCTGTGCCCGAGTGGCCACATCTATACAGTAGGGATAATGATCTTACCCAGCATGTACAAAGGGCTTTGAGATCCTGAAAAGAAAGGCTCTTCTTATAAGCATAGCTACTATTTGATTTATAGTCAACTTTTACTTTAGTCAGTTTCACCTTCTGGCTCTCACATGGCTAGCACAATGCTGCACTGTTGGGGTTGCAAAAATTTCAAGAGCATGTTTACCTCTAAACCTCCATATTCTAAACCACCTCCCCACCCCATATGCTCAAATTCTTAATTAGAATTTTCAAAAATTCATGAATGCATTTCTACTGATCTTGTTGTCACACAAACTAAATTATATCTGCAAGTCAATCACGCATTGTCCCTTTAGAATGTTCTTCAAAGTCAAATAAAATATTTCAGTGGAAAAGGAAACTTATTCCAGTTATTTGGGGCTACAACTACCAATGTTGACCTCTCATTAGTTTGAATGGTTAGCAGGAAGGCGGTGGACATCCTTCTCCCTTTGAGGTGGATTCATGCAAAGTTATAGCTTAACATCCCACCTTAGAGCTCTCTCCGCAGACTGGGAGAACATGCAAAACTGTCAGGGGCTTCAGATGGAAGCGGAACGTCGCCATCCGCTGGTTCATTATAGTGGCATTAGCAAAAGCCAATTTTCAGGTAAGCTGATTACGATTGATTCTTACTGTAAAAATGCCTTAGGCTTGATAATTACATTTTAAGAAAAGTAATTCAGTTGAAATAAATGGGTAATGGTTTTAGATATAGCTCTATAAGTAAAAACGAGAGACCGTGTGCTTACACATTTGTAGTCGTAAACACAGTCTTGTAACATGTGCATGCACTCTCTCTCTGACACACACACACACACACACACACACACACACACACACACACACAGAGAGCTCCTTTTATTTTGACATTTGCCGAACACCCAGAAACCTGCCTGAACAGCTGCTTTGCCCAGTGAAAAATGGGAAGTGACATGCAGAGTGGAATGGTGCTGGGAGCGAAGTCGGATTCATTTTGGGCCAGTCATTCTTAATTTGCTCGAGACTTACATTTTATTACCACAAAGACCATTCCTGCCAGTAACAAAGCAAGAAAAGACTTTTTATATAACATTACTTACCACTGTAAAAGAACATGGCAGGGAATTGGCCGATTGTCTTTCCAGCACCTGCCTGAAGGTGGCAGCAGTAACATTTCATACAGTTCCGTGATCAGTATCTTAACCCCAGTGTACAGGATGGAGGCAATGAGCCAGGTAACTAGGACACTAATGGACGGGGGTCAGGGACCCCTTGGACCTTTAAAACATTTCTATCAAAGGGTCACATTTTTAAAAAGAAAAAAATATATTTTCAAAAAATACCCTCCAATCCTGGCCTGTAGTACTGCCCACCCCTCCACCCCCATCATCCCTCGGTATTCCAGAACTAGGTCCCCACCCAGCTCTGAGGTGCACCTCAATCCTCACTGAAGCACCACCTACAGTTCCATTTCTGCACACCCAAGACACCTTTCCTCTAATGCATCTCCATCCTGACCCACAGCAGTGCCTGCTGAACCAGCCCTGGGCTCCCCACACATAGGTCGGTCAATGCCCTTCACTCCTGACCTGCCATAACCCCTGCTATTCCAATCTCAGAGACCACTGAGTGCATCGACCACGCCTATGTGGTGGCTTCGCAAGCTGGGGGAAATGCCCACTAGGAAGTAGGATGAACCCACTATGCTGTCTTTGTCCTAAAGTAGGATTTAAATCCAGGTCACTACAAGTGCGGACCTGTCAGTGGATTAAGCCACTGAGCCTTCTTCTAGCTCTTTAAAGTCCTACTTGACAGTGATCTCACTTGTCCCAAAATGTCAGCAACACCCTTCAACAAAGTCCCTGTCAACTTCTAGGGAGTGACTGAATCCAGGTCCTCTGCAGCATGACCAGCAGAGAGTGCTAACCACAGAGCCAGCTTCTACTTCAAGCCATCCACATATTTAAATTACAATTACAAATTACAAATTACAAATCAGAAGTTAGCAGAGGTGATGTTTGGCTTTAATGCTACATTCAAACCATGCTCCTGCTGCTCGGTTGTAATGAAACTCCTCTGGCATTGCTGCCTCTGCCATCCACATTCATCCATCACATCGACTCTGAGCATGAGCTACGGTCCCTAGCGCTGCAAGGGAAATGCAGCCCTGACTGCCACCCTGCTCTCTTTCACTCTGCCAGAACACGTCAATAGGAAAAATGCTTTGCTCTTGAGTTAAAATGCAGGGAGGAGTTGGTTGGAGAAGGAAAACGTGGAGGGGGAGGAGTGTTAAAAGGCCATATCCAGGGTGAAAAACAATCAGTGAAATAAACGTTAGTGGAAGACCCTGTAATGGGGCAGGTCAGAGGGGAGTCTTCATAATATGTAAGTGTCATTGTGATTACATCAGTATTTATTAGATGTATTTTAGTGCCACCTTCAGTCAGAGTTCGGGGCCCCGTTGAGGTAGGCATTACACAAACACAGTAAAAAGGCCTGATCCTGAGAGCTCACAGGTTAGGAAATTAACCTGGACCTGTGCCCCCACCACGTCACCGGAGCTTCACATGGAACAACATAAGTTTGTGACAAGGGGTAAGGTAGGTTTGTGAGAAGATGCTGCAGGGTGATGAGAGAGACAAGGGGCAGGATTATGGCAAAACAAGCCCATTTTTACATAATATTGTGACCTTACACAAGGCATTTCACCCCTATATGCGCCAGTTCCCCAAAGATATGTTCATATATTTCATAATAAAATATACAAAGAACTGTTTTAATCATGAATAACAGTATTTACCAGGAGACACACATAATAGTAACAATAATGATCTTTCTAATGATCCATAAACACTCATCTTCCAAGCACAGTTAACCACCCAACTAATTAAAATCTGCATGCGATGTCCCTGTGAGGTGCATATGTATAATTATCCCCATTTTACAGAGGGGGAAATTCGGGCATGGTGAGGTCCAAGGTCACAGGAGTCAGTGGCAGATGTTCCCAGATGCTACACCAAACCCACAAGATCACACCACCTTTTATTTGTGGCGGGCAGGGCGAGGAGAAAGGTGTTTCTAGTAGAAGGAGAACATCATTGTCTGCTGTGAAATCAGCAGAATTTAAACCTATTAAAGCCATTTATTAAAGTTTAATTAGCATGAAATTAAATTCAACCCTTATTCAAACAGCCCTAAATCATCAGTATTGGGCATTTTTTACATGAGCCTAATTGAAAAGTCCCTTGGAGCAATGCCCACCTATTCCCCTTGTACCACTCAGCATTTGCCTCTCAGCAAACAGGGACCCAGGGGTTCAGCTAACTTGATTTGCACACACACACACACACACACACACACACACACACACACAGGCCAGTTCCTTGCCTCCTGTCTCTGCAACATACCCATCATCTGGTGGGACTGACTCACTATTGCACAGCCAGGGTAATCCTTCCGATTAGGCAGCAGTACATCAGGGATGAACTAGGCCAACTGGGATCACCAACGGAGCAGGAGAGAGAGAGAGAAAACTCTACTGCATGCTAAAGAAAGGCTAGAGAGAGAAAACCTTGGCAGGTACCCCACTGAGGATCAGCCCTGAACGTTCCGACACATGTCCACCACTGGCCATAAGAGAAGCTATTGGTCGATTTTGCCAAGACTTGTGCTAACTGAGTGGTGACCTGGTTTTCTGAGACACTTACCTCTTTGATCCTCTGCAGGAGAGGCAGCAGCCAGTCTTTATTCACCTCACAGTGACTGTCTAGGAAGGTCAGGACTCCTGCCTGTGCCATGTCTGCCCCTCGGATTCGGGACCGGATCAAACCTGTTCAGATACATGCAAGCTCAGGTGCAGCACAGATTGCATGCGTCTCTGTGCAGGGGCTTAGTGGACTCCCCAGAAGCACATTCTACACCCACAAAACCCTTGAGCCCTGACCCATCCTCCATCCCACATGTGCATACCTGGGGTTTGGTGTGAGCAAGCCACCTCCATTTTCCAAGGTCATTAAAGTAAATAAAGGGGCCATTTAGATTACTGATTTATGGCATTTACACCAATTCTTAATTCATGCAATTATTTCTGCTGCCACTTTCCTGGGGAAAAAACAAGACTTAAAATGCTTCAGTAACCCCCACAGATATAATAATCTAATGTGAATTTAATTCAGCTTGGAATGTGTCTGTAACAGCAGTGACAAAGGAGAGGGGAATTTGAACAAATATTTTATCACACCACCACCAACAACAACCCCCATCCATCCTCCGCCACACAGAGTGAGTGAGTCTCCTTAGTAAGTCTGTGGTTTCGGTCTGTAAGTTCACTGGATCCACCAGCGACGTTCCCACTTATGTCCATGGAAGCCGGGTGTAGGGATGGAGGACTGTCCATAACTGTAGTGCCAATCCATGAATAGGTCTCTCTCTCTAATCCCTAAAACTCATCTTGACTTCCCGCTGCTGGGTCCATCTCTTGCCCCGCTGATGTCCTGCCCTCTGTGGCATCGAAGATCATTGGCTCAGGATGCTCAGAAGAAACATCTCTTTTATCAAGGAGGGGGACATCTCAAGTGCTGGTCCCAAGGAGCAACAAGCCTGCTGTGTCCATTATAATGCACTTACCCACACCTGGCCGTTGGCAGATGTAGGAGGTGGATATTTGTGTATGTGAGGAAGAGACAGAGGTAAATGCAGTGGGTATATCTAGCTGTGATACTACAGTTCATGGGGAACTACTCAGACACGCAGATTTAATGCTGGATTGTTTGGTTAATTTTTGATCTCTAAAGATGAACACGAAGCCCTCCTTCCACCAGTTACATCTCTCCACTGTCTCTGTGTATGTGATATCTACCATCTGTACTACAGACAAATGGCTCCTCCCTGCTCATTCCTCCAGCACACTGCCCATTTGCCAATTAGCAGCAGCATTAACTAAATGGATGGACCCTCCACAAACGGAAGGACCTGCACCTTGACCAAGGATAGCTGAGAGCACTAAATAGGGACACAAGAATGGAGGCGGTGCTGGAATAGCACCGTTGGTGGTAGTGGTGGTGGGATGAAAGGAGTCAACAAGGAACTGAGGGATGCTGGGAAATAGAAGATCACAAAGGCAAGAAGCAGCATTGCAGGGACAGGCAGAAGGAACCCATTGATAATTATGTTACAAGAACCTAGAGGAAAGGGACTGAGACATACCCCAAGAATGGAGTCAGAGCAAGAGTGAGAGACAGACAGAAGGCCAAACCCTGGAACCTGGGGCAACCTGAGTGACTATGAGGTTTACTGGGGATATCCTTGCGAACTGGAGAATGGAGGATCCCCTCTGACTGCACTCTACAACTTCTATGGCAGCTCCAGGCTCTGTCATCTAGCTAGGGGCCTACCATCTCCACCACACCCTTGCCCCAACTGCCTACAGGCAGCGTGCAAAGAGCCTCGATGGAGTATAACTCTGTGGTGTACAAGTGGATGTGACCCGTCTGGGCTGGGTTCCCAAATCATGACTCCCTACAAACCTGCATCTGCAGCAGAACCCATTTCCACTGGGTCAGGGCATTCTGATGCCATGGAGGAGCATGTCTGTATGTGGAGTGCATGTGGTGGGGTGTCACAGTTTGGCTGGGAGAAAGACAGACAGAAATCCAAAGAGAGGGCCAGATTGTGACTCACTTACACCAGTGTCAATGCAGAGAACCTCTCTGACATCAAAGGGGCCACTCAAGCTTCACCCCCAGTTTAACATAGCAAATCCAGCCAAGCAGGAGAATATTCAGATAAGCCCCCTCTACTCCCCATCCTCCCTATCTCCCCACTCCACAAAATCCCTATAGCTCATGCCTTTGGCTTGCCACTAAAAACCATTCTGATTTTTTTTTTTTTTTTTTAATACTGTAAAGCAGCATTAGAAAATATCCATTTAGATTCTGGGGCTGGGTGGCAAAGTGTATCTGGAGGTTGCCAGCAATAGCCCCCGAATCTAAATGGATATTTTCTAATGCTGCTTTACAGTATTAAAAAAAAAAAAAAAAAAATCAGAATGGTTTTTAGTGGCAAGCCAAAGGCATGAGCTATAGGGATTTTGTGGAGTGGGGAGATAGGGAGGATGGGGAGTAGAGGGGGCTTATCTGAATATTCTCCTGCTTGGCTGGATTTGCTATGTTAAACTGGGGGTGAAGCTTGAGTGGCCCCTTTGATGTCAGAGAGGTTCTCTGCATTGACACTGGTGTAAGTGAGTCACAATCTGGCCCTCTCTTTGGATTTCTGTCTGTCTTTCTCCCAGCCAAACTGTGACACCCCACCACATGCACTCCACATANTTTTTTTTTTTTTTTTTAATACTGTAAAGCAGCATTAGAAAATATCCATTTAGATTCTGGGGCTGGGTGGCAAAGTGTATCTGGAGGTTGCCAGCAATAGCCCCCCAGGACATACGTTCATCTTCCTTACAGATCTTCTTAATCTTTAAAATATAATTAATTTACATTTTTTTTTAAATTCCCATGGAGGCAGCAGGAGCTGATCTCGTCTGTTTCATTAGAACAAACAGCTTTAAAAAGAAGTCCCCGGGCTTTGTTTTGCCTGTTCTAATTTTCTGGCTAATAAGCTGCAGCTGAGCCTCATTGGATATCTTAATAGGTCCAATCTCTTTGAGTGGGGGGGAATCCATTTTGATTCCTGGCCCTCCTGAACATCTCTTTTTATTAGTGCTCTCACTCCTCGGAGCCAAGAGTCACTGATATTTGCAGAAGTCCAGCAGACCTCCCTGTGACCACATCACCCCAACACAGTCACTCCTGCTAACTCAGCTGGGCATCCATCTCTCTTCCCACCTCTAGAAACTTCCCTCTCTCTCACCACCCACCTGTGTCCTCACCAACAGGATCTTACCTTCTCGTTGCCTGTTGCGCAAGCATTTCACCTTGGGTAACTTGCCCAGTAAACGGCAGTCGTCAGCTTTGGAAACACAAACAGAGGCACACGACACATCAGTGTTGAGGCTATAACTTTCACCAGACGTGGACCTCACAGGGTAATTAAGAGGGCAGGAAGGATTATTTTTTTCCATGGGTGGCACCTCGGATAGAAACTGGGCTTGATGTTGATCGCACACCTGTGTAAATCATGAGCGACTCTGCTGAAGTAAATGGAACAGCTACCTAGTTGATGTAAATCAGTCCATTTATTTCAATGGAGTTGATGGATTTACAAGGGCTGAGGATATGGTCCAATAGAATTACAATGTAAAATCGGTGGGCGAGGAGAATCAGGGCTTAGGTTGGATTCTGACCTCATTTATGCTAGTGTAAATCTAGATAACCAGCCACATGAGTAAACCTGAAGAAGAGCTTTGTGTAACTCAAACGCTCGTCTCTTTCACCAACAGAAATTAGTCTGATAAAAGATATTACCTCACCCCCATGGTCTCTGTTCCCTCATGAGGCAAGAAAACCATTGGCTGGCCTAAAGGGCATGGCCAAGGTGAAAGGAAGGGATGAATGGAGCACTACTGCACTCTGGCAATCTCAGCTGTAGAATGGCTCCTTGGGGGCTGTTGCATCTGGGTACAATGTAGAGCAGTCCTGAGGTTGCTCTAAGTTAGGCAGGCACCAAAGTGACCTCTGATACCTAAAGGACTAAGGTGAGTGCAAAGGTGACTGACAGCCACCTTTGCTCCCTCTCCCCATCTTGTCCCATGTGGAGCTCTGATGCAGATGAAGATCTAGCCCAACAACTTTCTGCTTTTAGGAAGGTAAGTGCCTTATATTTTTTAGCCAAATAGCTGTCATTTGTTTATTCTATCCCTCAAACATCACACCTATTCTCATCTCTTCCAGCAGACTCAAAAGCTCCAGGCCTGGTTCGTATCTCGGTCACAAAAGTTTCACATCAGTGTAACTCCACTGATTTCAGGGTAGTTGCTCTTGATATAGAATCTGACAAAGCCCTGGCTGGGATGATTTAGGTGGGGATTGGTCCTGCTTTGAGCAGGGAGTTGGACTAGATGACCTCCTGAGGTCCCTTCCAACCCTGATATGCTACGATTCTACGATCCAAAACTCACTGAATTCAACAGGAGTCTTTCCAGTGACTTCAGTGGGCTTTGGATCAGGCTCTTACGCCAGCGTGAGATCAGAATCGGACCCTTTGTGCTTAATATGCACTTCAACCACCCCTATTTATAGCCTTTGAGTGTTGGCAGGTAGAGAGTAAATTGCTTGGAAAATGGGTATAAGTGTATTTTATATCCTCCTTTTAGTTGCTTTTCTGCTACACCTTGCAGCCCCTTGGTGTGCAAGTTAAAGTGATGCAATGAGCATTCATTGTATCAATTAAACCTGTTCTCTTATTCACTTCACTCTACAGTCCTGATTCTCCACTCAGTCACACCAGTGTACCATCATTGGGCCTGATCCTCAGCTGGGGTCAACCGGCGTCATTCTACTGAAGTCAATGGAGCTTTGCCTATTTACACCAGCTGAGATCTGACCCACATCTTTCAACAGAGTGACACTGTGTAAAATGGGTGTAATGGAGGGAGAATCAGGTCCCATGTGTAATTTACAGCATCATTTTATGACACAGCTGTAGCTGGCTCACTATGCTACAAATGGTCACTAAACGGATCTGAATCCCTCTCCCTTACACCAGTGAAAATCAGGAGTTACTCCTTTGAAGTGAGATTCTCCTCTCAGGAACAATGGTGCAAATCCAGAATAGCTCCACTTAACTCAGAAGGTGTTCTGGACTTACAGCAGGGTAACTGAGAATTAGATCTACCACAGTAGACCACCACCAGTGTAAAATTGGTGTGGGATTAGAATCAGGCCTGCTGTGAACAGAAATGATTATTTGGTTTCAATTAAAACAGATCCTCTCTTTTGGAGTTTGAAATTCTCATGCAGCATTTGCAACCCCACCCTTTGTAGAAAGGGAAGTGTGAACTGTGGTTCAAAATTTAAAAAAAAAAACAAATTCCCTTCCTAACACCTTAGATTATTAAAACTGGTAGACTCTCACACAGCTGTATTGATTTTGTATCATACAAGCTACTTACATACTTTTTGCGCATGGAAAATGAAAACAGACGTCAGTTTTACTTCTGATTTTAGACAGTGACTTTCAGAGTCTCATGCACCAGTATCGTGTGGCAACATATGGGCTGCAAACTGAAGCTGGATGGGAATTTTTCAATGAAAGGTTTTTGGGTTGGAAAATGCTGATTCTTCAAAACCGAAACGTTTCAGGGGGAAAAGGTCACTTATGATGAATTTCCTGTTCCAAAATTTTTTGGGGGGGAAAAAAAAAATTTTTTTTAAATTGTCCACACATCCTGCTTGGAATTGTTTTTTGAAATCTCAAAAATTTTCACAGGCTGGAAAAATGGATTTCCCATCCTGTTCTACTGTAAACTCTGCATGGCAATGTTTATTTGTTTAAATGAAAAAAAATATTTCCATTAGAGCTTTTTTAAGACAAAGACAACTTGCAGACGTGGCTCTACTGGCCATTGGGTTTTCTGAGAGCTTCCCAGTACACAGCCTAAATTTTAGCCAGATTTTCAACCAATGCCCTATAGTGAATGGAAACCAGAAAGTGAAACTGACTATAAACAGAAAATGAAGCTGACCAGCCTCGTTGTACTGTCTATCCTGAGTTAAAGCATAAAAATTAAACAGACAGCATAAACAGGCAAATGAGATATATAAAGTTCCTCCAGCTTAAAGAATCTGTCTCTAGCTCCATGCCCAGCCCCACACCCTCGAATCCCAAACTCATTGCAAAGGGGGCTATATGTGAAAGGTAATACAGCTCCCATGTACTGCCATCACCCAACATAGGGCTGTGTACTCCCCATCCCTTCGCTTATTCTGTCATCCCAACCCAGCACAGCCCCCTTGTGTGCAGTCTGTCTCCTGGTGGTTAAGATATGGAGAATCACTTACGATCATCGCTGAAGTCATCCACTAATATGATTTCATGGACCAGGTGCACAGGGGTGCGGTTTAAAACACTGAGGAATGAAAAGAGAAAGTCCATGATAGTACCTGAGCAGCTAAACAAGTTACGAGATGGGGAAAGGTGAGAGCTGACCTTTGACAAGAACCAAAAGAAAAAAAAAGGTCAGATTTCCAGTACAGAGGTAGACAATGGATGTCTCTGTGAAGCAATGTATAGGTAATCAGTCCCCAAGCATCAGATACCTGAAGTCACACCTAATTATTCTAAAGAGAACAGAGTTCCTATTCCCCTCTCTGGCCCAGCCCTGAAAAGCCTAGAAACGATTTGCCATTAACCTCAACGGGAAGGGGGGAAATGTATGTTTAACAACGTGCATATTGCAAGCTAAGTTTCACATGGGGTTGTACAACCCTCTTAAAATCCCTTCCCCTTCCCTGGAACTAATGTTAGATTACTGGCAAGGGGACCAACACAAAGCAAAATTACCTATCAAAAACCCATCTTTTCAAACCTCACAGACATGGGAGGAAAAGTCCTGTTTTCACTGTGAGCTGATTGTGATTCAAAGGCTGCAGAGAGGATAACAGCAGTTTTGTATCCTGCCTGTTTAATAAAAGAAAGAAGCTGGAGGTGATAGTTTAAACTCCCCTCCAGGAGTATAGTTATTGTGAAATGGGGATGAAAGCTACAATCTATTCTTAATTATACCATCTACATGTTCTGTCATTGGCAGGGCCTAATTCTCTCCTCGCTTATAGTAGTATAAATCAGTGAAGTCAATGGAATTATACTAATGTAAAACCTGCCTATAGGAAAGGAGTCAGGCTTGACTTTTTGAAGGGACATTCAACTGATGGATTGATTGTTCGTATACAACAGGTGTAAGTCGATTATTTTTTGTCAAGGTTCAAATTTCTTGGTCAAGGTATAGTTAAAGTCCAGACTCTAGAGAAAATAACAAAAAACCCAATCATAATATGTAAATAAAAAGATTTTGGGGTCCATTGGATATTGTAGGTAGGTTACAGTCTTAATACACAGGCTTTCCCTTTAAGCCTGGGACCAGTCTCCTTAGTTCAGGTCTTTGTCTTTCCAGCATTCTTGTTGCTTCCCGTGTAGGTGGGGGAGGAGAAAGGTAAAAGCACAATGCCACTGTCCCTTATTTGATACTCTTAGTCCATGTCCCTGGAAAGACACTAGCCCAGGCATGCCTGGAGTGCCTTGCTGAGTCACAGGGTTGAGCAACCCCAATTGTGTGATGCTTCTCTTACAGAATTGTAAATCCCTTTTTTACAACTCCCCTGTGGATTAATGGTCGTTCAATGCCCTCTTGGGTATGGATCGCCTCCTTTGTTGTCAGTGGAGAACTAGCAATGGAAAATTCCCAAACTTATAACATATTTCAGTAACAACCATATAGCAAAATTCCATAACTTCATACACACTAATGATATGTATATTTTGACAGAACAATGGGTTTCAGCAGTTCATGTTTCCTATGATATCTTATATGGCATGCTTTGTATGAAATATATTATAATTACACGACAGGGTGAATATGGGTTCCAGGGTGCTGCTTTGAGGTACAGAGTGCCGCAGTAGGCTTGGCAGAATTTACTTTTTTAATTTTGAGAGGATAAAATGGATGTTTATTTGTAAGCATCTTTTTAGATTGTTATTGGTTTAAATGTTCAGTTATGCAAAATTATGGATTTTAAGCATTTTTTATTTTTATCCATTTAAATTTTCACAGTTGTGGGAAATTATTGGAGGGCTTAGACAATAATTATTTAACAACAATAGATATTGAGATTCAAAAAGTTCAGGCTTTAGAACCGTTAAAACACAAATTGTCAACATCACATATCAACATGTGCAAAGTAAATATCCTTAAATCAAAGTGTAATAAGTTGTCAAGCAGTGTTTTCTTCCTTTGCCTATTTGTAGATTTCAATTATCGATGGAAATATTTTTCTGTCAGTCTGTTTGTGTGTGGAGAAATTGACAATGAGATAAAAATCAGGCCCACTGTATTCATTACAATCTCCCTCTCACACACCACTCCTTTATTTCACACTCCCTATAATTTCTTTACTCTCTGTCCCTTTCTGCTCGGCTCCCATCTTGTCTGTTCACTACACTTTGCCTCTCTTTCTCTGAACCCTTTGCTGAGGTCTCTCCTACCTGATAAGCAATAAAGCATTTTTATTAAAAACAAACAAACAAAACTGTTCAAGCTGAATGTTCAAACCCACAGTGTTCAAGTGGGTTCAGAATAAGTTCACCCCCTCCTAGGTGGCACAACATTGTATGAGGAAGTGATGCCTTACCCCACCTTGTCCTTTACGGAGGGTCTGATACTGCAGGGTGCTGAGTACCCTCAAATCTCATTGAAATCAATGGGAGCTGGGGGTACTCAACCCTGCACAGGATCAGGCCTTTGAATTGCACACAGTGAGCTAAATTCTGCAATCACTGACACTAATGCCACTGAAAGCACCATGGGTATAAAATCAGAGCAACTCCATTGGTTTCAAAGGAGCTAGCCTGGATTTACACCAGTGAATGTGAGAGCAGAGCTGGTCTCAAGCCTTGTAGGGCCAGGTCTTTGCCTGGTGTAAATCAGTGTCGCTGCACTGGACTTCAGTGGAAGGACGCCCGTTTGCACAAGCTAAGGACTGAGCCTGTAAATGTGACATTTGAGTGACACTAAAGCCTTGATCCCAGCCCTGGTGCACAGTAAGGTTATCAGGGAAATATTCCCACCCACTCTGTTGCACTAGCTCCTCCAGTGATAGCAAAGGTGGGAGCTGCACTAATGCGGACAAGGCCCCCAGGGCTGCTGGCCTTTTTAACACCCAGGGGTTAGACAACACAGAGTTCCAAACGCCCGCCGCCAACACAGCCACAGAGCATTAGCAAAAGTGTCTGGCCACCCCTCCTCCCTCCAGAGTCTGCATGCAGCCATTTCCATGTGCTGGTTCCTGCCTGTCGAGTATCCTTTTTAACAATTATTATTATTAATAGGTTTGTCATAAAAATACTAAAAAAGCCCAAACGCAGGAGCTGAGTTCAGCAAATGACTGCAGCTGAGCGTCAGTACAGAGAGACAGGAGAGCAATAGCACACTCGGTGGAATAGTTAACGGGCGCTGATCGCCTGGAAACCAGACTTCGGGGACCCAGCAGGAAAAGAAGAATTGTAAAAGAGTCAGCAAAATAAAGAAATAGATAACTGAGCATGGGGGGGGAGGGGGAATAGTGCAGCATAAGGCTGCCTAACCTGGTAGGAGGGAAACATTAGTGGGGCTAGTTCTGCTTTTACTTATACCAGCAAAACCTGGGAGTCACTTGACTGGAGTCAACGGAGTGGGTTGTATTCTCAGATCTGCCCCTTACTACCACTCCACCTGGGAACTGGCTGCAAGCCACCAGCAGAGAATTCCCCACCATCGCTAGAGGGAGGATGGCCCAGTGGTTAGAGCTCTAGCCGGAGACCTGGGTTCAAGTCCCTTCTTTGCCACAGACTCCTGGTGTGATCTTGCGCAAATCACTTGACCTCTCCGTGCCTCAGATCCCCCTCCGTTAAAATGGGGACCCAGCGTTGCCCTATCTCACGGGGGTGTTGTGAGGATCAATACATTAAAGACTGTGAAGTGCTCAGATACTACAGTAACTAGTAGTAGCCTTAAGCCGGGTGTGCTCTTCCTTCTATGAGTAGGGAGCATGTTGTGGGCAGCAGGGGCTAGGGAGGGGTGGAGCGCAACACCAGTCTGGCTAGCGTCCATTGGAGTAGGGTCCATTAAGGATCCTTGCATCAGTGCTAAAAATTAAAAGCAGCCTGGAAGCTGCTCTAAGTGTTGGCTGCAGCTGGTCCTCAGTGTTAGGGAGACAGAACAGGGGAGAATCAGGCCCAATGGAGTTACACTGAAGTAAAACTGAAGGACACCAGAAGAAAGTTAGGTCTGAATCCCTGCTCACTGACACCAGTTTCCTCCCAGCGTAACTCTGTGGACGTCAAAGGAATTATCTTTATCCTGAGGGAAGCGGGAGCAGATTCCAAGGTACCAAACCGAGGGGAAATAAAGAGAGACTACGGGCCAGATTGTGTCCTGCTCTGGTGCTGGGGGCGGAAAGAGACACAGGCAAGAAGCACCCCCACCTCAGGCTGGCCTATGCAAGAGCACACTGCAGTAGCATCTAACGTGAGAAGGGACAGCTTAGCCCTTGCTCCGTCTGTGAAACAAATGGCTCAGAAAGGGGAGAGGAGAGGTGGGTCCATGAGCCCATCCCATCCCCTCCACACCAGCCCATGGAGAAAGGCCAGCACCTTGGAGAACATAATCAGTCTATGCCATGTTAATGTGTGATGATGACCAATGTCACCTCTGTCCCCAACCTACACCTCCATGTGCACCAATCAGCCCTGGAACAGAAGAGATTGTGGCACAGTTCCCCCAAGTACTGCCTCCTACACCAGCTAACCCTAAGACAATGACAAGCAGCAAGCAAAGCAAAGCAAATTGATTATTGCACTGAACGTACGTAGCATAACCAAAAGCCACGGGATGCTCTCGGGACTGGTAATGTTTTTATGCCCAGTTGTTTTGGGAGGAGATTGTACCAGACCATGGAACTCTACAGGATTATTACATTACATACACCATACAGGTATGGGCACCACAGATGGAAACAGTAACGTTAGAGGGAATTTTTCAACAAAACTTTTTTTTTTTTTTTTCTGGAAAATACCAATTGGTCAAAGGCGAAGCTTGTCACTGGAAAAGGTCAGTTTAGACAAATTTCCCCAACTTTGAAAAAAAAAAAAAAGCAACCAAGAAATTTTGAAATTTTCAGAAGGTCCCCTTGACATTTTTGAAATGAAAAAAACAGTTTTTCAACTTTTCATTTAAAAATTAAGCTAATTTTAATTTAAGAAAAAAAGTTAAATAAAAAAAGGTCAAAATCAAAACAAAATGTTTCAAAATTATCGAAACAAAAAACATTTTGATTGGCCTGAACTGAATTTTTTTTTCTTCACGTTTTCAAACACATTTTTGAGACTTTGACATTTTGTCCTGATTTGGAATGGGAAAATTTCTTCCAAATCTCCAAAAATTTCCACAGGCAAGGACATCCTTTCTCCCTCCCCCCAGCTTTAGTTTGACCACCCTGAACGCAATCTGAAGAACCATGAGTGTCAGGCTTCCAAAAAAAGGCACCTGACCCTTAGGCCTGCATTAAAATGATCAGGATTTCACCACCCGTTTGGCAGTGATTTGCTCTGTGTATTTTCTGAATGGGTGGGTGGTGGCAGTCGCACTGAGTCATGCATGAACATGTTACATGCCCCGAATGGCACTGCTTGCTACACTCAGAGCAGGTCACACTAAACTATGAAGATTTTATGTATATATTTTCAGCCATCATTGAAATGCGACAGCTGTTCTTCAACAGCATCACTATGCATCTGTTCAGGACAGTGCATGAAGAACACATTATCCCACTGAAAGCACCTGGGGAACTTTAGAGAAGCAGTATGCAGGCTGGCTAGAACGAGTCTACTCTTGCCAAACGTGCCCTAATATCACCTTATTTTTACCTCTTTATGAAAGACAGCACTTTCCAGCAGCACAGCATCCCCCTTGCACCCATCCACCGCACTATAACTCACAGAACCGGGCGCCCCCACTGAATTACCCACATCAGTTCCTACAACACCTGGCCCTATCCTTGGAAGTTTCCCATCCAAGTCCCAAAACTGCTTAGCTAAAGACCTACATCATAGCCAAGGTGCTACAGGCCTGATTCTCCATTTGCCTGCACAAGTGTAAATCAGGAGAAATTCCTGAAAGTCAGCAGAGCTACACTGGTCTAAACCCACTGTGCGGGATGAATCAATCATATGCCTGCAGGCCCTAAACGTTACCGCTTTGGAGTTCTTGGCTGCACTGCTAAAAACCTGCCCAGTAACAACCATCTGCCACTGGTATAAAGAGTTGTGCAACAAAGGCTGAATGTAATAGAAGAGTAAGTTACTTCCCCAAGAGGCTGAGAGAAAATGCATTCACTTCCCAGCAAGGCCAAATTCACTATTCCTGACAGACATTTGCAACCTGAGTTGTATTAATCGGACAATAAGTTACCGAGACCACTGAAAACACAGCAGATTATACACTGCCCCAGTGTGACAATTTGCAAGAACGACTGGAAACAGAAACACTGAACACTTTAGCTTTTCGGTGTTACAGGGATTTCATCAGATACTCTATAAGGCACTCTTAAAAATTGAAAGCCAGCTTTTCTATTATTCAGACTTTCACTCAGCTTGCTTTCTTTTTTTTGGTTCTTTTTCCTTTTGCTTTTTACACGTAAAAGCACTTGGTGATTTGCCTCTCTTTGAAGTACTTCTTCTTTACAGAGACTTTTCTTTCTGAAATCAAATACAGGCAAATATATTGCAATGAAAAAAATCAAGACAAATCAAAATATTTTGGGTCAAATCCCAAGGTCTTTACTCATTCCTACCACACAAAAACACCCATTGCTATCAAAGGCAACGATCTCAGGATTTAGCCTAGTGAATTTCCCTAAAGTCAGTTATCGAATAAGGGCTAGATTATTTTCTGTTACTTTGAATTGACACTAATGTAGCTTCCTTGACTTCATTGGGTTTAATCAAGATTATGCTGGTGTAACCAAGCAGAATTTGACCCTAACTTTTCATCGTAGGAGAAGGTTCCATCTTTCTTTGTCACTTGCATTTTCTCGGGATTCTCTTCATTATGCCCAGGACAGTAGTAAGTGTTTGTAGAATCAGGTCTGAAATGCCACCTGTAAATAATTATCAGTGCAAAATTAACACTGATGCAGGCAAAATGTGGATGCAGACAAGAGAGGCCAGTATTTGCAGACCTGAGATTATGTCTTTTGCTGGTGTGTACTTTTGTCACCCCTTAATACTTGCTGGTTTATAAAAATGACTCCGGACCTTGATTTGTCTGTATTTAAGAACCCTTAATTCTCTCCATGGCAACATAATGGGGCCTGTGGGAAAAAAAACCCAACAACATCATAAAGTGCCAGAGAGGCTGGAGGTGATGGTTATTGAAATCAGACAGAGCAAGAGAGAAGAGACAATGCCTGTTAAAATAAACTGCTCCAACAATCCAAACTGACTAATTATGTAGGAGATGGAGAGAGACATTACACCAAGAATAACCATAATGAGCTTTGATTACACTGCAGCTTCCGCATTTTATTCTTTCAAATACCCACTAGCTCTTTGTAATTCAAGAGTTCTCTTATGTTAACATCAAAAGGTAAAAGCGCATGCACAACTGTATATTTACTCACTGTGAGAGACAATTAGCAAATTGATAAAAATGGCTAGGGTTTTGGTAGGGGGGAGGGAAAAGAGAGAGAAAAAAATAGTCAGCACGAAGTGCTAATTATACAGTTTCAGAGTAATACCTGGCTTGTTTTTGCTCTTTTAATCAGAGTCATTTGAGCTATGACACAGCCTCTATACCAGACCTACATACTGCCTGGGGATTGGATGCATGGCTTCACCACTCAGTTGTCTCAGCAACTGTAGTCTACACACCAGATTACATGGAGAGGGGAGGTTGCAGGGCATTAACTGCCCAGACAGGGCCTGCTTCTACTTATGAGTATTGAAAAATGACATGATAGTCTACCCACTAATTAATTACCTAAATATTTGATCTGGGATGTGCAGTGCCCATATCAAGATCTTTGCCCAACGGTGTTTTTCGGATTGTCAATAAGAGGTAAATAATTAAGCCTCCTGATTCCAACTCTGAAGATTCAGATTGCAGATGTAAAGAATAAATAATGACCACACAGTGGAGTAAAACTGCACATCTCCCAACACGAGGAGCCCATGTTTGGAAAGCATTCTCGACAGCATACCGCATTGGAGGTTAAAGGCTAAGGTGGGGCAGTTGTGAAATCATTGAAAATCTGGCTCTGAAAATGAAAAAAAAGAGAGCAAGATGGGACCTAAGCATTTAAATAAAGGAGAAGGAGCTGTGCTATGCAATGAGAAGAGACCGAGTCTAAGCCAGATGTTAGAAATAGGAGGGATTAGATCCTCGGAAAAAGGTAAGATCCCACATACCACGATTGGGACCTATGTTACAGCATCATTAAAACTCTGATCAGACTGACACTATACATGGGACTGAGCCCTGTCCTGATTTGGTTACATACTTGGATGTTAACAGAGTTTTAGAGTTCAGGGCCAAACCATCAGCTGGTGTAAGCGTATCTCCATTGAAGTTATTGGAACTGCATCAGTTTACACCACTTGTTTAAGATCATTTGGCTCACTCTTGGTCCAGCATGGTTAGCTGTCTCTCATTCAGATCCTTCCACAGAAGTATGAGGTGCTGGTTTCCCTTGTCATCTTAGGTGCCCCTCTCCTAATAGCCCAGTAAACCTCTTAAAAGCATCTCTCTTACAGTTCGTTGACCCTGCTTAAAGAAGCAGCAAGTCTTCCCAAGAGTGCAGTCTCCATCCCGTGTTGATAGATGAGTCATTACCTCTTCCCCTTGTTGGCTTGATGACTTTGTTTACCTTTTATGTAAATGCCTCTGCCTGATGTCCAGGTTGGTTAGACAAGCACACACATGATCCTTTCTGACCCAGACATGTTGATTCCTCAATCACCTTGTGAGCTTTGATGGTTTTGTTTACCTCATATGTAAATTGCAATTCCATAGTCACTGGTCACCCTGCTTCATTTGTATTCGAAACCTGGGGAGACCTCTTTTCTACTTTGTTCAAATACAGACTTTAAAACACAATAGCAGAAGACATCTGTAATTCCACAGGCAGTCTTGTCACATATGTTCCACAATCATATAATTGACCAGTATGTTATTAGTTTTAAAATGATACCTCACAAGGCATATTTTGTACAACTATCATTGTAGTAGTGTGTAGGGCGTGAATAGCGGGGTGCTTAGGGTCACAGCCTCCCAGAACTGCTGGCTGGGACAGTGTCCATCAGCAGCTCCCCCAATGCAGACCTGTGTGTTAAAGGCATTACATGAATGGAATAACATTTTCAGCAATGTTAGTTTGGACAAATTAAGACTACCCAAAGGAATAGCAACCCTCGTGCTTCAAGACTTAAGCTGAGCGATCACCTGTGGAGGTCAGGAAGAAAATTTCCCTAGTGATAAAATGCCGCATAAAAGACACTGCGATGGTTACAGGCAGTGCTGAAATTTGTCCTGCAACATGACAAGACTGAGACTAAGGGGGAGTCCTCAGCAATGGGTGGACAGCCCATCCATTGGCTGGAGAATGCAGCCCAGCTAACGCCATGCTCTGGGGAGGTTAGAACAGGACAGAGCAGGGAGGTGGATGCAGAGATAATACCCCAGCATGCCCCTCCTTTCCTTCCTCACTTCAGGCTCTGGTGTAGCCTGCTGCATCCCTGCCTCTTTTCTTTCTGCCCAGTTTGGCATCTGCCTTGCCTGCAGCTCTGAGGACAGTAACTCCCCAGCGAGCTTGGGCGCTTTGCCTACCGTATCATACATTGCAGCAATTCCTTACCTGGCAGGCTGCCAGTCACTGGCACTTCACAATTCCTGTCCTACTGAGTTCTTACAAGAGTTTGGCTGATTCTAAAACTTCCCAGACTGCCCCAGCTATCTTTGGGATGAGACATAAAACAGAGGTCCTGATCACCTGAGTTCATTAAAGATGACATGTGACCCATTTTACAGGCATAGGCCCATCAACCCTGCTGTTCCAGTCAGATTCCAGTCTGGGGAATTCCACTGTGTCTCCCTAAAATCCCCCTCATTGTTTCAGGTGGATGCAGGATTTATCTTCAATTTTTTGTCTTGCAAGGTGCTGAGCAACCATTGACTTTGTTGGATGCTTCTCAGGATCAAGCCCATAAAGCACAGAATGTTCCACCCCAGAGTTGGCTGCACTTCAGTGGGAGATGCAGGAGGTATTCCCACATGCACTTGCAAAGCACCTCGGGGTCCTTCTGGATAGACAGGGTTACATGATGGCAAGATGTTACCAGTAATCACTGTTAAGAGCCTTTACGGTCAATCCAGGCCTTGTCGAGTCCAGCTCCTTCACTTCAGCATTGCTCTTTACCCTCCAATAACTGCTGTGCCACTATGGATGTCCTTCAGCTCTCCCTAGGGAGGAGCAGGGCAGCAGGGGCAGGAAAATGACATGGAGTTTTCTTTTTTAATTCAAGTTTGTAGGAGGCAGAGGGAGAGATCAGAAAGAAAAGATTGTGGGAAAGGAAATAAAGGATGGCAAGTAGGGCAGACAGCTGAAAAGGGGTTCCAATTTCTTTTCCACTCTCTCTGTTTTCAGGTATTTATATGGCTCCATCACCATAGTTTGTGAATGTCTCACAATCTTTAATGTATTTATCCTCCTCACACCTGCCCTGTGGGGTAGGGCAGTGCTATGTTACACCTGGGGAACTGAGACGCAAAGAGATTAAGTGACTTGCCCAAGGTCACATAGAAAATATGTGGCAGAGCCAGGAATTTAACCCAGGTCTCCTCATGCCCAGTGAAATATACCCTTAATGACAATGCCATCTTTCTTCCCATCTGCCCCTTTCTTCTCCCTTCCCATCCTCCTCCTTTTTTTGTTTTTGTTTTTTTGCTTTGGCCCTAAGAACCTACCTAGTCCCTGAGATGTTCACATATAGTAACGCTGATAAAATAATTCCCAGATTCATGGATTCAATGATTTTTTCCTTTTTTCCCCCCCTGTTGGCAAATGGTGTGGGAACAGACCATGAGTTTCTTGAACCGAGTAATTATTCAACACGATCTTCTAATTTTTGTCAGTGACTAATTCTCGGGATGCAGATCGTTCACAAATGGTGCACTGCAGATGTTCAAAGTGTGACATCCACACGGTGTGTCACACTGAGCAGTGACGGAAGTCACACAACACTCATGCCACTGAAGACTGAGCAGGATGTGCAGATTTTACAATCCAATTCAAAGTTTGCTCACAGTGAATATTAAGTATTCAAGCTAAAACCCCACTTTAGATGAGGATTCAAACTAGTAGGATCTCAGATGTCTGTGGAAAAGGCCACAAACAGGGTCAAATTGACCCTTACTTTTGAGTTCAAAAGATTACGAATGGTAAATTTCTCCCACTGTTTGCTCATCTTCAATACATACATGCAACATGGTCCAATTGGTTGATGTCCAATTAGGACACTACAGCCTATTCCCACTCCTGTGCATTTTACAAGACTCAATTTCTCTTTCCTATTCTTGTTCCTCGTGTTTCTGATGATGATGCCCATTGATTTGTTATGAAGACTCTTGGGAGTGGTCATTATCTTATATGCCAAAGCAACACCACTCTGACCCCTAGCCAGGCACAAAATATTATTATTTATTATTTATATTACTATAGCACCTTGGAACCATAGTTCAACACCAGGATCCCATTGTGCTAGGCACTGTACAGTGCTCAGGACTAACTTTGCAGGGAAGAAGATAAACAGTGAAACAAAGAGGCAGTGTTACCTAGTGATTAGAGTTTTCTCCCTGACTGCCATTCATTCTCTCTGTGACCTGAGACAAGTCAAACAACCTCTTTCTGCCCCACTTTATCCCCATTTATAAAAGGGGGATGGATAGTGCGTACTAATTTCACAGTGCTAGTAAGAGGCTTAATTCAAAAAGATAGTGGATGGAGCACTCAACTGGGACTCAAGACATCGGAGTTCTCTATTCCAGGCTCTACCACTGACCTGCTGGATGACCTGGGGCAAGTCAGGTCACCACTCTGTGCCTCAGTTTCCCCATCAGACAAATGGGGATAATGATACTTACCAGCCTTTGCACTTTGAGATGTGCTGATGAAAAGTCCTATACAAGAGCTAGGTATGACTATTAGTGTTGTTGCACATAAAGTGCTTTGAGATCCTTCAATGGAAGCTGCTACAGAAGCATGAAGTAGTATTAAGACAGATTTCACGGTGACTGTCACATGAAAAAATGATCCAAGATGTTACCGATGTCATAGAACAGAGATTTGTAAGATTTAATTAAGCCAAGCATTTGCTGAGTGAGAAAAAACAGACCAGAAGGCTGGATAAATTAGCCTACAAAGGCTTAAGAGGAGACAAGATCTGACCAGGGTCCAAAGGCAGGCAGGAAATGGAGGTGTGTGCATGTTTGGAGCTGAACCAAGGTAGGGCAGGAATTGAGTCAGCAATCCTCTTTCCTAACAACAGCTGGAGCCCCCAGGGCCTGGTCTATGGCTGGGCAGCCTGTTCGGGATTGAATCCAGACTGAGTCTGCTGAACCCAACCTCAGCATCACAAGCCACATGAACAGACAGCACTGGCTCCAGGAGCCAGTCCCAGGGGATAGCCAGTCATTTCCCAAGGACCAGCGCAGGAGAGCTCTGGGAACCCACCCCAAGGAAGTGGGAGGTGGGGGAGTTTGGGGTTGGGTTTGCTTTACCTTTAATTTGTTTTATCTGTCCACATTTATCCAGCCCTGGTTTTGATCCAGTACAAATAGTAAAACTGACCATTCCAGGCCATTGCACTGTGGCTGGAAAGGAAATACCCACAGGTCCATGGTGACATTTCGAGGTTATTTTGTGGCAAGTAGGTGCTGTAATTAGAACCAATCCTGGAGGTGCACATCACCAGATAAAACATGTGAGCCAGATTGGATAGAGAGATGTGGGAGGGGAGGAGGAGCTACAAGGACAGAAGCCGTGAGTGAAATCACAATGGTTCAAGAGTAGAATCAAAGTAATCTAATCAAACAAAACATCTCCATGAAGGAGAAGAAAAAAAAAAAAAAAAAAGGATGGCTGAAAGGGCTGTTAATGACATGGAAATCAGGGACAATCCCATGGGAAATATATAACAGAGGAACAAGGAATAAGAGGGAAATCTACTTATTTTGCATTTCTAATCCAACCATAATTATAATAAACCGACTGTACCTGTCTACATGTGTATGTACCCATCACCACAGTAGCTAGGCACAATATGAGGAGTATATTGTGATCCTAACACTTTCACATGTCCTCATCACTCCTAGAGGTTGTCTCCCAGGAGTAACACTTCTGCATCATTCTGCTACTCCATTACTGGGGAAAGCCACTCCGAAGTGAGGAGCTCATCAACTGACCTTAGAAGTGGTAAGAGATTGGTTCATCTTGACCTTAGGAACCATGGAATTGCACAGTGCCTCCCCCTGGAGACTTCCTGTCATGCATGATAGTGGCAGGGAGGTGGTCTCGGAGAATTAAGCCTTGCCCATTGTTGGCTTTAAAGATGAGGGACTGGATCTTGGATCAGTCCAAACTCAGGTCAGAAATGTTGTGATAAATGAGCCTACAAATTTACTCTAATTGTGAGCTCAGCTGTAAAAGTTATGTGAGATGTCACAGTACCCTATAATGACAAATGTTGATGGGGAAAGGTACAAAAAGGAGACAGACTAAATTAGTCTAAACAAAAGGGCCTACTGATAGGGTTCAAGGAATATGTTAAAATCATGCTTGGTAAAAACAGAACATGTGGAATCAGGAATTTATGAACCAAAATTGGTGTCAGATAGTAGGCCTAAGTGGTGGACAAAATAATGAGGGGATGGGGCATTCCATCTATCAATCCCTTTGTGAGTCCTTAAAGAAAGACTTTGGAGGAAAAATAAGGAAAGAACAAACAGAAGCTACTGAAGTGAGCATCACCATCATAGCTGTCACCCCCACTGTCTTCTGGGATTCCAGACCTTCTTCATCCTGATCCTGAGGAATGACCTGACCAGAGTGGGCCAGAGAGTGAGGGACCCAGATGACATCAGCACCCCTACCAACTCCAGCGGAATCCCAACCACCTGACATGAAACGGGACTAGACGTTAACAGTGCCAGCCCTTCTCAACTAATTTCTCCTCTTTTCTCCCCAAAGACAGTTATTACCATCTTTGATACGCTCTAAGAAGCTATCAAACATGGGATATTTTCCCTTCCACAACTCTCTCCAGCTAAAGGGAAAGGTAACAGAAAATCATGTTAAAATGAACATTTTTCCTCCTTTTCTTTATCTATTTTGGTATCTGTAAAAGGGTAAAATGATTTTAATGGGACGTTCGCCATGGTACTGTAAGGGACCTAGGCATAGGCAGTCTGACCTAGCAGTCACAGCTGGGCTGCTGTCACCAAGCCCAGGGCAGTCACGAGGCAGTAGTCAGTGTGGAGGGATCAGAGTAATTGCTAGAGCCAGGATTAGTAGGCAAAAGCCAGGATCAGAGTCAGGCCAGGTCAGAGACTGGAGATCAGCAAGCAAGGTGAGGTCTAGAGCTCCGCAAACCAGAAGTCTGCATGGCTGCTCAGACAACTTTCCTGGGGCACCCTCCTGGGTTAAATAGTGAGCCTGGGCCCATCAGGGCACAGGCTGCTGTTGCTATGGTCCCTTTGAACCGTTCTTCCTAACACACTTCATCTCCCCAGTGCTCCTTGCATATGGTTCTCTGAGGCCTCCTGGTGGGCATGTGGGAACATCAGCTATGCCAGGCTCTGCAGACCCAGCGTTCCAGTCCAGCAGCTCCTTACTGGTACTAAGGAGGCTGAGATCTCTGTATACCAAGCCCTGAGCCTTGTTTAACACTGTTTAATGTTGGACAGTAACTGGGTTATGCTAACACCTGTATTCCATCTAAATGAACACAACAGGAGTCAGTACAGAGTGAAGAGAGATGGTGCTGTGTGTCTATTAGATCCACCCAGACGAAGGGAGGTGGTGACACAGTATGAGGTGAGATGTGAAGGAGCTGGGATGGGGAGTGATGCCATAAAGGAAAGCAGGAATTCAGTTGCAGAACGGTCAAACTCGCTCCTAGTATGCACGTGTCTTCCCGAGAAAGGGTTCTGCTCTCAGACAGATGAAGCCATCAGGGGCTCAAAGGGGTGAAGGAGATGTCTAGTAAGCAAAGACGAATCTGGCCCCCGGTCAGCAACCTATGTCTGATGGCAAACAGCTCTTTAACATCCATGGCTCTCACCAGTGCAGGCCTGGGGCCAGGTCCTTAGTTGGTGTAAATCAATCTAGCTGTCTAGACGTTAGTGGAACTCTGCTGAGTTACAGCAGCTGGGGATATGGCCTGAGTTGGAGTGGCCGCAAAGAAACATTTGCAGGTGTGTGTCATACTCTGTGGAAATTTGTCCACGTCACCAAGCCAGTACAATTAGTCACGTTTGGCAGACTTGGCTCCTGAGAGGCCCAGGACCATGATAGCAGGAGGGGCTGCAGGCCACAATGACCAAGGCACAGGCCTGTGAGAAAGAAGTTTATGCAGCATCGGCCTGAAGTGCAAACTCTATTGCCCATCAAAGGATGAACTGGAGTTGCATATGTGCATTGACTATTGCCTGGCTCCAGGCAGTGATATCAATCAATTCCCTGCCATTGCAGGGGTCTGAGGCATTGGTGCATTTCGATCCCTCCTGTTCTCTGCCTGGGGCACATAATAGTTTAGTCTCCTGAGGATTGTAATACTTTGGTCTAATTCCAGTTATTGGCTTGGGATGGGGGTGGCTGGATGGTGTTGACCTCCTGTAATTATATATATAATTACAGGAGGTCAACACCATCCAGCCACCCCCATCCCAAGCCAATAACTGGAATTAGACCAAAGTATTACAATCCTCAGGAGACTAAACTATTATGTGCC